>NC_056731.1:1924702663-1925002663 GCF_019279795.1 Protopterus annectens | reverse complement strand
TTGACATCAACAAAGTCGAAATCAGGATAAACCAGAAATACAATTGTAACTTGGAGAAAGTGATTTATTGTGCTATGTGCACCACCTGTTCTTGCTATTATATAGGCAAGATTGATAGAAAGTTAAAAAAAATTGCATATACGAACATCTATATGACATAAAAAATAAAAAAGAGACTAATTCCCTTAGCAAGCATGCAATGGAGTGCAATGATCATAAGTTCCAATTTTTTATTATAGTTAACATCAGTACTAATATGAGGGGTGGTGCATGGTCACTATTACTTGAGAAAAGAGAACTATACTAGCAATTACATTTGAATGCTGGGAACTGGCCAGGCCTGAATGAGCAAATTTTCATTAGCCCTATTTTAAAACTAAAGACATTGGAAAGATAACATATACTTCATCATATATTTTAAATATTCTAAATATTTTTAATATGTTCAACATTTATTGTTATTGTTAATTTGTGATTGGTATTTATTTTTCTTAACATTTTAACTATACCTAGTTTTTAGTATTTAATTGCAGATATATTTATTGTTTTTAATATATTTAAATATATTCATTATACACTGCCATTTTAGAACCAGTGTTTATGTAATGTTTTATAGGGTGGTGTGTTCTATGAAGTATTTTCTCAGTTTGTATAGTTTGTATATTTTGTCTGTTTCTTTAGGTTAGTGATTACAAATATTGCACTTTTAATGACATAATTAATTAGTTAAAAAATGGGTGGAACTTCCTGTTGAAACTGTATAAAAAGGAAGTCTCTATGTGTGTTAAACTCTCTGATGAAGTCTAGATCCTTCTGGATGAAAGTGCTCATCTTTGAATTTATATGTTCTGAAGTTAAAGTGGATTCTGCATTCTGCAACTGTGTCATGATTTGCAGCCTGCATTACTCAGAGTGGGTTCAATCCAGCTACTACTTCTGGCTTTTGTGTTTATTTGCTTTAGGTTGCTAATGTCCTTTATTCTTTCAACAAAAAAACATCTTTATTAAATTATCACATATGACATAGGCAATCTTACATTTATATAAATGAAAAACAAACAACATTGACACCACTTTAGTTGCAAACATTATACATCACTTATAATCCATCCAGTCATTGTCAGTTAAGCATTATATAGCTCCTTCATATCCTGCCTTCTTTTAAACCTTGTTCCTACTGTGCATATATTGTTTCCACAATTCCCATTTTTCCTATAGAGTTTGCTCCTTCATTTTACTAAAGATGCCAATTCCAGTTGTTTTATCTCTGTTACTGTATTCACTACATGTAGTAAAGTGGTTTAGACTTTGATTTCCATTTTCTAGTAATTGCTTTTTTGGCAGCCATCATAATTAGACTCAGCAAGGCATTACCAAGTCTAGGCAATTACAATTTTGTATCATAACTCAAAAAAAATCAAATCCCCAGTCAATCCAATCTGCTCACCCAGCAGTTCACAGAGAATCTTTAAACTCTGCCAACTCATTACACTCCCCAAAAAATATGTTCCCAGTCGCCTTTTTCTTCCCTGTCACACCTCCAAGATTTGCTATCCACCTGAGGAAAAATACTTTGGAGTCTACTTGGGGTATAAAATATGTATGTAAACACTTCCAGGCAATGATTGTAAATCTTCTAGACTTTGTTCCATATTTGGGAGATATACATATATCCTCCCCATTGTCTCTCTGTGAATTGCTTAACCAGTTTCTCATCCCAATCCTTTCTAAGTTCCTCTGATTGATTCTTATAGTTATCATGCAATATTTTATATGCTCTACTAATTGCTCCTTTTTTAATGGCAGCTTCTGTTCTAGATTCATTTAAAACTCTACCAGTGCTGGTCTTACGTTTAGGACCCCCCTATTTCTTTCTCTTTGCCAATACTCTAATATCAATCCTTGAGAGGGAAGGCAATCTCTAACCTGCAGTCCAAATAAATTCTTGGCCTCTCCTCATTCTACTACCTTTCTCTTTCTAGTTATTTCCTCCCAATACCTTGGTTCTTTTGCCAGTTTTCTCCAATAAATTCCACCCCCCCTCTTGCCTATTGTCCATATCCCTAACTGCAGTCATCCCTATCAGCAGAATCTCTTGTCTCCATTATTGTGCTGGTCTAGTTCTTATAATACTCCCTGCTGTTTTGTGAATATAATATTCTGTATGATTATTGTTGTTCTCCTTAAGAGTCTGCATCAAAAATCTCAGTCTCTCCTTGTTTGTTGAGCTCCCCCACCCATATCATCATCATCCCTTTCCACTTTGAATTATAGGTTTCTGTTTGTGCTTTGTATAAGAGCCTTAACTGTGTTGCTCTAAAATAACCCTTAAATTGGGTAATCCTAGTCCGTCTTATTCTATTGAAAGAATCATAGGTTGCTAATGTCCTTGTTTATCATTTCCATGATATTTTGCTCCTTGGCTTTACATATTAGGCTTGTTAGACTAATGGATCTGTAGTTCCCTGTGTAGGTTGCTGGTCCACCTATGTGGAGGGGAATTACCGTTGCAGTCCTCCATTCACTTGGAATGTAGCCTGTTTCAAAGCTGTAGTAGAAGAGTGCCTCAAGTGGTCTTGATAGGTCATGTTTTAGAATGTTCAGGAGGCAAAAGGAGATGTTGCCTGGATCCATGGAGGTGGTGTTCATGGCTTTAGCAAGTGCTGCCAGCAACTGGTCTCTGCTAATAGTTGGAGAAAGTATGTGGAGGAGATTTCGCCAGGTGAAGCTGGAGGGAGTGGGGGGTGAATTTTGATCTGAATTTATTTGCCAGTAGAATTGCTATGTCACCCTGATCTGTGAAGGTGGGACTGTTTACCACCAGTTCAGTACACTGTTGTGCGTTACCTTTAAGGTTTTGGACATAGATGAAGAAGGCTTGTGGTTTTCCTTAGCCTGTGAGGCTATACTGACCTAGTAGTTGGCTTTGTTTGATCTTAATTAGACCTTTTAGTTTCTTGTGTAGTTGTATTAGAGAGTACTTGTCTTTAAGGGAGTTGCTCTTACTGATTTTGGCCTTGAGTTTTCTTTTTTATTATATACCCTTTTTAGGTGAGGATTCTACCAGTGAGGTTCGTATTTAGCGTTTGGTTTGGGTTTATTTTTGAAAAGTATGCCAGCCTCTGTGCAGCCATTCACATGTTTATATAGGGAGTCTGTGAATAATTCTGCATTGGTAGCTGTGGACTTGGGGTTAGGGAGAGCCTTGAGTTTTCACAAACTGTCACTTAATAGGATGTAGTTTACCTTAGAATAGTTTCTAACTGTTCCTGGTTTAGCTAGGTTTTCTGGGTTGATTTTAACATCAAAGAAGACAGCTTTGGGATCCAGCCTCACTAGTTAGGATATAACATGGGGGAGGGGGGACTGCAACACTCTCCATGTTGGTGAGTACCAGATCCAGTATGTTTGATCCTCTGGAGTGTGCGCCATCTGTTCAGGAGTGTTTGTGTCAATAAAGTCCAGGAAGCATTGTACCTGTGAGCATACCTCTCAAACTCTTAGAGCAAGAAATCTGTGCAAAACCATAAATAAAAGTGGGACAGCGGTCCAAAAATAGGGACATTTTTTTAAATATTAATCTTAAAAACTTAAATAGTTGATGGAATAACATGTTTTGCAATAGCTTGAATTTTCTGAAGGTATGAAATCTGAAACTCAAATGCCTGTCATTATTTTAGAACTTCAATCTAAAATGATTTACCACTAATTTGCCAGAAAACCACAATTTTATGAAAAATGGATGAAAAATATGAAGCTAAAATCTGGACATTCTATGAAAATCTGTACAGTTGAGAGATATGCCTGTGAGTTTGAGGCATTGTATGTTTCCCAGTCTATAGGGAGTTAGTTAAAGTCACCCATGAAGAGGGTGTTTGGTTGGATGGTGAGCACCTCCAGTAGGTTTAGATAAAGTCATGAGACTCTAGAAGCATAGATGGTGACCTGCAATTAGCTATGAAATGTTGAGGCACCTTATCTATGGTGACTTAAACATGAATGAGTTCCATGGTATTATTCAGTTTGACCAACCTGGAGATATATTTGTTGTTAACGTAGATCGAGACACCTTCACCATTGGCCCCAATCTGTGCTTTTGTTGGTCTAAATGTGTGGAAGGCTATATGTAGCCCTGCACTGCTGGAATAATTTCTATAACTTAACCCAAGTTTCAGTCACAGCACAAATCTTTACCTTCTTCAGAGTAAGTGTAGAAAATAGAAGGATTACCAAGCCACGATAGATCCAAAAAATGGAAACATTCAATGAAGTAAAATGACGAAGAAATTCTTTATTTAAACCAAAAGCTTCATCAGACATTGAAAATGCATAAAACACAAGCCCCTTATATACCACTTGGGTACAGCAAGGTGGGAAAATTAATCAATTAATCAATGGTTGCTTGCGACTCAAAACATAAAGATTATGTCTTAGAAACACTTTTAGAGACACTTTTAAAACAATTATAAGTCCACCACGTTAGCTGAAAATCGCAACTGTCAAACAGACTTTACAAATAGCTCAAAGCGTCAATTCAAGTCTAAAAAGCGCATAATTAAATAATAAGCAATTTGCTCCATCAGATTTACAAAACATCACTATGAGCTATCCAATGACTTAACTGCAAAGAATCAAATACAAATGGCACTCAAAAAACTGTTGTCATATAACATGTGTATTTCCCAAGACTATCATGTATATGGAAATCATAGCCATCAAGCTGTTGGTTGTTTACGGCTCAAAGCATGCAGCTTTACGTCTTAGATATATATAATCAAACTTAGGAAACATTAGAGGTCCAGTAAACTAGCTGAAGGTCGCGACTGTCAAACCGACAGTGCATACAGCTCAGAACTTCAGCTCAAGTCTATAGGGCACATAATCAAGTATTGTAAAGTCTTAAAAAGTTAAAAGATTTTTAACTTCACCAATTTCAAACATTGCTAAACATAGACTGTAAATAAATACAAGCATACACGTAAAGGAATATATACATTCACTCATCACAAAAATAGTGGACTATAGTCAAAACTATATCTTAATTGAAGTCCACTATTCATACCATTTTTATATAAATTATGGTCCACCGACTAAAAGGCCGGGAACCCATATGGTGACTTATAAGAAATATGAAGCAAAGAACACAGCAAAAGCATGAAATGTAAATATACATAGAAAATGTGGTCATGAAAATATATGTATATATACATAGAAAGACCTAGTGGAATGTTGTAATAAAACATAATAAGTATCAAAGAGTATATATGAATGCATAAATATAAATATATATGAATGTAGACAAGAAAATACACATCTATATAGATATTGATCAAATGACCAATACCATCTCTCACACACACAATGTAAAACACCAAATATTCTGAAGACCAAATTGTTCTAAAAAATATATATACATAAAATTAGATGGAAAATCTCAACTATAACCTTGAATGTTACCATCATTTGTTTCTCAACTCAAGGACTGGCTTCAGAGATACATATTTCTGAAAACCAAATTGTTCTAAAAAATATATATACATAAAATTAGATGAAAAGTCTCAACTATAACCTTGAATGTTATCATCATTTGTTTCTCAACTCAAGGACCTCCATGATCTCTATGTTATCAGACACTGCCACCTATAAGGAAATAAGTATGAACACTGTTGCTTCAATTATTAGCAATGTTCATGATGTTCTACATGATCTGCTCATGTGCAGGCAGATTAGTGTCGAGCTTTTCGAATATTTACACATTGAACATCCTGTGACTCCCATCATAAAGGGACTTCCTAAGATCCATAAGGGCATTTCACCTGTGCCTCTACGACCCATTGTCTCCAGTGAAGGATGGGTCACCTTTCATGTGTCCAGTTTTTTTGAATGTCTTCTTAGACCTGTTGTTGTTAAATATCCATCTATTTTAAAGGATACATATGATTTATTGGATACTTTAGATAGTGTGACATTAGACACTTCTACTGATTATCTCCTTATTTCTATGGATGTCAATAGTCTTTTTACCTCAATACCTAATGATGTAGGGTTACAATACTTAGATGAACTTTTGGCTAAGGAGAATGGTTTCAGCAATGATAGGAAGATACTGATTCATCAATTGCTTGAAATCGTGCTTTGTAATAATGTATTTTTATTTAAGGGTCAGCACTATTTACAGCAGTGGAATACCTATGCCAATCTGGTTGTATTGCAATGGGAGAAACAGTTTTTGTATGGTTTTATCCGACTATACAAACGTTTTGTGGATGATATCCTCATAGTCTGGGGGGGGGGACTAGAGAGGAGTTCATCAACTTTCTACAGTACCTGGAAACGACTACCTCATTTCTTAGGTTTACTAGTGAAATCTCATCAGATGAAATACATTTCCTAGATGTGACCCTGAAATTCCATACGGACGGCTCCATTAGATCAACTTTATACAGGAAGAATGTATGGAAAAACAGTTTACTTCCCTTTGATAGCATGCACCCTAGAGGTATGTTTTCTGGCATTGTTAAAAGTCAGTTCCTCAGGGTACAGAGACTATGTAGAGAGGGATCGTCCTTACTAAGAGAAGCTGATATCATGGAGGGTCTATTTTTAGATACGGGATATGACCGTACTATGGTCAGTAATATTAGACGTGATACCCTTGGTAATATACATAGTGGGAGTAATACTGGGAATCTTATGGATGGACCATTGCCCACCACTAAGAGTTATGTTACTAGTAATAAATCAAATAGAATGAACAAAATGTTCAAGTTTACAACTAAGTATACTAGCAATATTAATGCCATCAAGAAGGTCATATCGGATAATTGGAATGTGCTCATGATTGATGATAATACTAGGAGATTAGTAGGAGTTAGACCAGGTTTTGTTTTCAGAAACTGTGAGAATTTGAAGATGATTTTATGTAATGATCATTTTACTATCTCTCCATCTAAGCCTTTGACATCATTACCCCCTGGTACATTTCCTTGCCACCATTGTAAACAGTGTCGCTATTTAGCAGACACACAAACATTCATGAATCCTCTCACTCATTTTGTGTTTAAACCCAGGTTTCATGCCACATGCAATACTAAGAACTTAGTCTATCTTGCAACCTGTAATGATTGTGAAGCATTGTATGTTGGGCTAACTACCCAGAGGTTGCAAGATAGGATATATAATCATTTATACAGTATTCGCAAGTTGAATGAAACGAATGCCTTAGCAAAGCACATAATGGAGTTTTCCACACACAGTTTTTCCATTAGAGTTCTAGAGGTACTGAAACCAAGGATATGGGGTGGCAATTTAATAAATGAGTTAGCATTGATGGAATTAAAGTGGATACTGCAATTAGGCACGCATATACCTCCTGGGCTCAATAATCACGTATCTCTGAAGCCAGTCCTTGAGTTGAGAAACAAATGATGGTAACATTCAAGGTTATAGTTGAGACTTTTCATCTAATTTTATGTATATATATTTTTTAGAACAATTTGGTTTTCAGAAATATGTATCTCTGAAGCCAGTCCTTGAGTTGAGAAACAAATGATGGTAACATTCAAGGTTATAGTTGAGATTTTCCATCTAATTTTATGTATATATATTTTTTAGAACAATTTGGTCTTCAGAATATTTGGTCTCTTTTTTATATACTTTTTATATTTTGGTTTTACATTGTGGTTGTGTGAGAGATGGTGGTTATATTGGTCACTGTCTCTCTATACTACTCGTTATTTGATCAATATCTATATAGATGTGTATTTTTCTTGTCTACATTCATATATATTTATATTTATGCATTCATATATACTCTTTGGATACTTATTATGTTTTTATTACAACATTCCACTAGGTCTTTCATATTCTACACATGTATATGTATATATACATATATTTTCATGACCACATTTTCTATGTATATTTACATTTCATGCTTTTTGCTGTGTTCTTTGCTTCATATTTCGTACTTATAAGTCACCATATGGGTTCCCGGCCTTTTAGTCGGTGGACCGTAATTTATATAAAAATGGTATGAATAGTGGACTTCAATTAAGATATAGTTTTGACTATAGTCCACTATTTTTGTGATGAGTGAATGTATATATTCCTTTACGTGTATGCTTGTATTTATTTACAGCCTATGTTTAGCAATGTTTGAAATTAGTGAAGTTAAAAATCTTTTAACTTTTTAAGACTTTACAATACTTGATTATGTGCCCTATAGACTTGAGCTGAAGTTCTGAGCTGTATGCACTGTCGGTTTGACAGTCGCGACCTTCAGCTAGTTTACTGGACCTCTAATGTTTCCTAAGTTTGATTATATATATCTAAGACGTAAAGCTGCATGCTTTGAGCCGTAAACAACCAACGGCTTGATGGCTATGATTTCCATATACATGATAGTCTTGGGAAATACACATGTTATATGACAACAGTTTTTTGAGTGCCATTTGTATTTGATTCTTTGCAGTTAAGTCATTGGATAGCTCATAGTGATGTTTTGTAAATCTGATGGAGCAAATTGCTTATTATTTAATTATGCGCTTTTTAGACGAATTGACGCTTTGAGCTATTTGAACTGTCTGTTTGACAGTTGCGATTTTCAGCTAACGTGGTGGACTTATAATGGCTTTAAAAGTGTCTCTAAAAGTGTTTCTAAGACATAATCTTTATGTTTTGAGTCGTAAGCAACCATTGATCTGATGGTTATGGTTTTTAGTATATATATGAAAGTTATGAGATATACACGATATATGTCAACAGTTCTTTTAATGCTATATGTGTTTAAAAACTTTTTGTAATTAAATTGATTGAATAATTGATTAATTTTCCCGCCTTGCTGTACCCAAGTGGTATATAAGGGGCTTGTGTTTTATGCATTTTCAATGTCTGATGAAGCGTGGGATGACCTACGTTCTTTGGTTGAAATAAAGAATTTCTTCGTCATTTTACTTCATTGAATGTTTCCATTTTTTGGATCCATCGTGGCTTGGTAATCCTTCTATTTTCTACACTTTGAGCCTTTATCCATTGGAAGGAGGACCTCTTTGGCAGAGACGTTGCTTCCTGTTTGTTCAATCTTCTTCAGAGTAAGGAAGGTTTGAAGCTTGTGGAGTTTTTTTGTTTAAGCTCCTAGCATTGAGCAGTAATACCTGGTAACTGGGAAAGAATTATATCTCTAATGCACTTTTTTAAGTGTAAATCTTATTTACATTTTTTGAATGATATCTGAATTATGTGGGATGGGACTGAGGATAACCTGCTTTAATTTTTTTTTTTATCTAGGCACTACCACTCAGATTTTGAAGTGTACTTATTACCATAAGGATGTGATGAATTATTTGGGTGTACTGATTTTTATGGATTATGATAATTGTTTTAACTCTTAACATTCTTAGACAGCAAACTGCTATAATAGCAAGATTGATATGAAATGACACAGATTTTGGACTGGAGGATAAGAAAGTTAAGAAAATGTTTTTAGAAAGAGGCCAAAATGTTTCTTGTTGTTTGCTGGCTTGCTCAAGGCACTTTCAATAAATGTGTATTTCAGTGGAAGAAAAGTTTACTATTGCTCATATTGTCTGTTTTCAGTGTGAGTTCATTGTTTAGTAAATTGCTATCAGTGTTTTTGTTGTAAAACTTGAAATACAAGTTTTAAATTAAATCCAAATCTCTGCCATCTTTGTAAAAATAAAGAAGAAAGTAGTATGCACACTGACTAATTTGAAAAGTGGTTTATGGTAACTGGGGAGAAAAAGGCAAGTAATGGGACACTGATAAGGCTGGAAGGGACCTAGTCCATTAACGTGCCTGGGGCCCCATTTGAACATAATATAGCTCTGGATACCACACCCAGTTTTGTCTCTTAATTGTAAGTAAATCATGCAGGTTGTCAAACGTGTTTCAGACCAGTCATATAATTGTCTACTGAGCTATGAAGTGCTTCATTCCTACTTAAAATAAATGCATTACTCATGAAAGGTTTTTCTTTTCCCCACAGAATGCCTGAAACTTCTCTCATAGGACTGAAAAATGATCTCTCTGTCTTTAGCTTTAAGGTTTAGTTTCCATTTTTTATACTTCTACGAGCTCCAATGACATTTTAGTTATAGTAAAAACCTTTCAAACCAAAACTTGAAAAAATGCATCTTAAAGGACTGACATGTCCATACCACTAAAAACTTAAGTTGAAATTTGTATGAACTGTATGAAAGATCAAAATTTTAAGACTGAAAAAACATTAGCTTACTTATTTCAATGTTAATGCAAAAACAGAACTAGAAACACTATTTATTTTGTTTTAAAAACTGAAAAATATGAATGGTCTGCAATTGCACATTGATATAGTATACCATAGTGAATAGCAAAAGTTTAACAATCCTGGGCCAGGGCAAGCACTTAAATAGATGACAAAAATGGTCATTTGTAGGGGAAAAAATAAAAAATTCACATTGCACACACATGCATAAACACGCAAAT
Source organism: Protopterus annectens (assembly GCF_019279795.1). Lineage (NCBI taxonomy): Eukaryota > Metazoa > Chordata > Ceratodontiformes > Protopteridae > Protopterus > Protopterus annectens. The sequence continues at coordinate 1,924,992,178 of NC_056731.1, read as the reverse complement.
GCACGCACGTATACAGATGCACACATGTGTACACACACACACACACACACACACACACACACACACACACACACACACACACACACACATACGCACACACATGCCACAAAAGTCTCAGAATGCAGATGTAAAAAGTACCAAGAAAAATCTGATCACAATTTTCTTAGGCCATACCCAGTCCCAGTCACACAGAGGGTTAAAGCCCTGACTGTGACTAAAGTGACCAGAGTTCATTTAGCAGACGGGGCTCTTGATGGCACTTTAGAGAGGGCAGGACGTGCATGTCCATCATGAGAGAAGAAAGAGTTGGAGCAGATATGCAATCTGCCACAATCCCTCAGAGCAAGAGTGAAACTGTAAACAAATATCTTGGGGTTTACTTATGGCTGACTGGGGTGTTGCTTGATGTTAACCTTTATTATTGCTGCATTTGGAAGGGGAAAGGTCTAACTAATTTAAAACTTTGTGTATATCTGATGGTATAGTTTTGTTTTTTACCCACTTGTCGGCCTTTTTAATGCAGGAACTTTTAGTTCTCATTCTGGCAACTTGACTGCATGGATTAATAATTTTGTGGCACAGAATACTGCTACTGGTGAGACTCCTTCATTGGTGGGGAGTTGTGATATAGTGCAGAAGGCCTACAATTCTCAGTCACCACCAGGCCACAGTTTGCAGGCTCCAAAGTCTGATTCACTCACATCAAAATAAGACCTGAGTTACTGGTTATCCCTTACTAGTCCCTTCAACAATAACATAGATCTTTCACAGGCTGACAAAGAAGTAGAAACAGAATGAGGAACTTTACAACAACAGGGTGAGACTCTTAGTAAGAGATTTATTACATTTAAAAGCATAATGTTAGACAATATGTTTTTACTGCATGTTTTAAACAAAATACTATGCCTAAAGGCCTTTGGTACCACAAATTTCCTAATGGGATGGTGCAGGATTCACCTTTACATGAGGAACTTGGCACTTTTTTACAATGGAGTTATTATGGAATATCTTAGTATTTTAATTAAGTATAATAATAACTTTTTAGATGAACTTTCTAAAGAAATTATGGATATGGATAACCACATTAAGTCTGAACTCTTATTTGCAACAAATAAGATGAGTACAATGAGGTCTTTTTTAAGTTGGAAAAATATATTGATTCTGTACATTCCCGAAAAATTAAGAACATTAAAAGCGATAAAAAGTGAGTATATACAGGGTGCGTGTTTTCAGTTGCTAATAGCATTAAGACCTCTGTGGTTATCTATTCTGAATCCACATCAGTTGATTCTCATCAAGATCCCTATGAAACTGGTGGTATCAAGTCTCTTCTGACATCTACATCGTTTTAAAGAAGCCACCTCTGAGGCATTCGCAGAGGCTTGCCAACAGGAGGAGGCAGTATGGCCCATCAAACAGCAATGTTTAAAACAGGATTAGGATCATAGGAGGTTACTAGGCTATTGGCCCTGAAGCCCTTATAAGCCTAACCAAGAGTTTTGCCCATGTTTAGACAAGTCAGCACCCAGAGTCCCTGTCCAGCAGGGACACAGGTGGAATCCCAGGAGTATATTTTCTGTTTCCCATCCAATTATCCCAGGTTGCTCTTAAAAAGGGATAATGAGGTTCTCTGCTGGACATGGAGGGGGAGTCTATTCCACAGATGGGGGAGTCTCTGGGACACAAATCTGTCCCGCCAACAAGTCCTATTGATATCACAGACAAGGTTGAGGTCACGCTTATGGGTTTCTTGAGTGGAGCTTTACTTGCGGATATGAAGCAGTCCCATCAAGGCTGAGTCTGAGATTGCTTTATATGCAAGACAGAGGTCACCTCTGAGGAGTCTGTATGAAACTAAGTAGAGGGACATGGCTTTTAGCCTGTCTGTGTAGAGTAGGTGTTTAAGGCCCTGGATTCTCCTGGTGAGAAACCTCTGTTGTCTCTCCAGCTGCTGCATGTGGTTTGCAAGGGACATGCCGAAAGGGGTGTTGTACTCAATAATTGGCCTTATAAGGGAAGAATACAGGGATTTTATGACCTCTTTGTCCCTGGATGAGATACCCTTACGTATGAGGTGGGCCATGTAGAAAGCTTTCCATACAATGGAAGCAACATGGTGGTCAAAAGTCAGGTTGCTATCAACCTGGGTGCCCAAATCCCTCACTACTGATTGTGTACTTAGAACGTTGTTAATGATGTGATAATATGTGGGGACATCACTCCACCCAAATGGGATGATGATGCATTTTTTGGCATTCAGCTTGAGGCCATGTTTCTGGCACCAGTCATTTGTTTGGGTGAGACCCTCTTGGAGGATGTCCACATCACTTGGGGAACTGATGCCTGCACCCAGCTTGTAAGTCATCTGTAAATTTGGTCAGCCATAGCCCACTGGTTTTTGAAGTATATCCTGAATAACAGTGGCCCCAAGACTGATCCCTGGGGTATGCCACTCGTTACCGGTCTACTGCTTGAATTGGCTTCCCCTATTTTGATTAGGTGGGTTCTATCAGTGAGCCAGTTTGCTACCCATCTGGTAATATATGGATTGATGCCTAGATGAGAGAGTTTATCTACTATGCCTGAGTGGGGAATAGTGTTTCAGGCTTTGGCCAGGTCAAGGTAGGTGGTGTGCACCATCTTACCCTTGTCCATGGCTTTGGTGACTGTCTCAAAAAAGTTGACCAAATTTAACAGACATGACCTCCCCTTGATAAAGCCAAACTGTGTGGGGTCAAGTGTTTGGAGGTTGCTAATGTCCTGTTAATGAGGTCCATGATAATCCATTCCATGGCCTTGCAGCTCATGCTAGTTAGGCTGAGGGGCCTATAATTTCCTGGATCGGTGGACGCTCCACCTTTGTGTAAAGGGATGAAGTGGCTGTCCTTCACTCGGTTGTGACAAAGCCAGTACTCAGGCTTTGGTTGAATAGGGTGCCTAATGGTGCTGCAAGTTCATGCCTGAGTTCATGTAGGATGCAGCCTGGGATGTTATTGGGTCCCATGGAGGCTGTATTTTTTGCCTTTGAGAGGGCAGTAATGACATGTTCCCATACAGATAAATGGTGGGGGCAGGTACTGGGGATGTCCTGATTTACTGATGGGGTGACAGTGGGGAGAAGTTTTTGCTGAATTTGTCAGCCAGTAGATTGGCTATATCTACAACATCTGTGCATGTGGTGTCCTTGACCACCAGTTCTGAGCAGATTTGCGTGCTTCCTTTGAGATTGCTGACATATGTGAAGAAGGCCTTATGACTGTCTCTAGTAGATGTGGCCAATTTGGACTCGAAATTGGCTTTAGAGGATTTCACTAGTGCTCTTATTTGTTTGTTCATGCTATGGAGAGATTGCTTCCATTGGCAACCTGTGCCTTCTTGGTCCTGGACAGCAATTCTTTCCTTTTGTTATATAATTTATTTATTGCAGATGTCCACCAAGCAGGTTTACTCTTCCTTGTGGAGGATGATTTTGTCCTGTCAAGTATTCCTGATTCCATGCATCTATATAAATGCTTGTATAGTACTTCAGTGTAGATTTGGACATTGGTGCCAGTTCCTACAGTGTGGGAGGGAGGGAGCTGTGAAGCTGTTTACACCATCCCTCAGGAGGTTGTATCATCTTTGGAGAAGTTTATTTGTTTCACCCTAGCTGGGGGGGGGGGGGTAACTTTGAAAGTGACCGCTTTATGGTCATATCTTACCTGGTAGAATGATACTGTAGGGGTGCTGCAGTGGTTACTCTTATTAGTTAATACCAAGTCCAAGATATTGTCACCTCTTGTGGGGGTATTGACTAGCTGTTCCAAGGTATTTGCATTGATAAAATTGAGGAATCTCTGGGCATTTGTGTTCTGGCATGAGTAGTTTTTCCAGTCTATGGCTGGGTAATTAAAGTCACCCAGGATCAGGGTAAAGCGTTGAATCTTGATAGATTTGAAGAGGTCCAGATAGGTGGAGTGGGCATCTTGAGTCAAATTTGGGGGCCTGCAGCTAGCTATAATTTGAATAGGGATCTTGTCAATGGTTAACTGCATCGGGAGTGACTAATGTGCATCATACTGTTTGACCAGCCTGGAGGTGTGTGTGTCTTTGATATATATTGAAACTTCACCTCCTTTGGCTTTGCTGCCCACATTTTGAAGTCTGAATGTATGATAGGTTGAGTAACCAGGCAAGGCTGGGGTGCTCTCTGCAGCTTTGAACCAGGTTTCTGTGACTGCACAAATGTCAGCATCTTCCAGGGTTAAGAATGGTTGCAATGAGTGCAGTTTCATGTTTAGATTCCTAGCATTTAGCAGCATGATCTTTAATTTGCGTTTTGTTGAGATTTTTATGTTGGTAGTATCGACCTCATGACTTTTCCTAAAATGGCACTGTAGGGGAGGCAAGGGCCTTTGCCAGAAGCCTGAAGCCCAAGTGAGACAGATGCAGGCCATCTGTAGCAAAGCAATGTGGTTTGTCAATCATATCTTCCCAGGCTGTCAGGCACTGGATCCCCCTGGAATGATACCAGCAACTAAGCCAATTGTTAAAGTCAATCATTTTCTGTTTGTATTGAGGCATCATTCTGGGTGATGGTAGAATGCTGCTTAAGGCTAGGAACATACCTGCCTGGAACACATATTCAGCAAGTTCAATCATGTCTCTCTTCATATAGTCCAGGGAGGTACATCTCAAGTCGTTCACGCCAACATGGATTATAACAGAGTCATAACAGTACCTGTTGTTGAGAGACTTGAGTGCATGGGTGATATTGTGGATTCTGGCACCTGACAAACTAACCGTGACTTTCTTCTTATCCAGCCTGGTGAGAGGCACATCTGTGTGTCTCACAATGGAGCCTCCTATGACTAATATGCTTGGTTTATGGTTAGGCCTTAGTGGTTGCAAGACACTTGTGTGTGGACTATGCATTGTATGTGGATTAGGAGCACTTACACAAGAGAAGGGGCCAAGAACTGATGAATTTCTTTTCTGCATATCACCTGCTGATGTTCCTTGCTTTTTGGCAACAAAGATTTAAGTTCAGTCTTTCATATATTTAACTTCAGCATTATTACCACTACTGGGATTTATGAACATTTATTCAAAAATGGTGGCATTTTCATTCCTGCTCAGTGCGTTAATGTGGTTGATACTATAATTGAACTGAAAATCTTTGTACACAAACTCAATATTGCTTTTTACTGGATGGGGCTATTAATTCAGTTCATCCTATATTGGGTTTCTGTAGGAGATCCCAATGGAACCCACCTTTACAACCACCTTTGGCTGCATGAAAAGATTTTGTATAAATGCCATTTGAGCTCTGGTTTCCAACACAATGGAATATAACAATTACAATTTAACCATCAAAGAACAACAAGCATTCCATGAATTGTCACGTAACCCTGAGATCAGGATCATGAAACATGACAAGGGGGGATGGACAAAACTGATTATACTGAGAGGATGCAAAATCTCATTTTGAAAGGCAATTTTTATTAGGTAGTGAGTATAAATTAAGTCCATCACTCATACCAATATAGCGATATAGCCCTTTATGATTTATTCTTGGATGGTGACATTTCAATGGAGGAATACAGTTTTTTTACCATGAAGAAATCACATATTCCTTTAATTTTTGGTATACCCAAGATTCATAAGGACAGAATTAATCCTCCATTATATCTGGCACCTGGCACCCACTACCCTAGAACCAAAACCAGTACTACTAATCAGTCACATAATTCTAACCAACCACTACCCCACCTCTCATCAAACTCTTCTAATGCAAAAACTCAGCATCCCATTCATGCTTCATATATTAATCCTAGAACTAAATACTACCACAAACTCTGATTAAAACTACATAAACTTTCTATTAGATTACTACCTAACCATAGTGGATGGTGACATCCACCCTAACCCAGGCCCAACCCCACCTGTTACTATCAGCCCCACAAATAACACCCATACTAACCTACAAAACTCAAATAATGCCCCCAACTCACTCCTAGTGTGTTACCTAAACATTAGAAGTATAAACAAGAAAATTCACTACTTACATGCCCTCCTGGATGTCCACTCCCCTGATATACTATACCTTACCGAGACCTGGCTCAAGCCTACTACCATTGATAATGAGATTATACCCCCCAGGGTACAATATATTAAGACTTGATCACATCTCTAAGAAGGGAGGGGGGGGTAGCCATTTTGTATAAATCCACTCTGGAAGTATCCAAAACTAGTACCCCAAATGCCTTGTTTACTAACAATGTAGAAATACTCATCACAAAGGTCCAACTCAACAAATGCAAATCTATAAACATTGCATGTATCTATATTCCCCCAGGAGACAACACAAATACCTTGGAGGGTATCCTCCAATGGCTCTCCACTAACTGCCCCCAGGAAACTATTATTCTCGGGGATGTTAATATCGACTGGAATACTTGATCTTCAGACTTCCCCTCCACCCATATAAATTTGCATGGCTTCTCCCAGATGATATCTTCCCCAACCAGAATCAGTAAGCCAAACAAAAAGGAAAGCATCCTAGACTGGATATTAATAAACAACCTACCCCAGATATATAAAACAGGCACCCTACCTGAGGACTTTAGTGATCACTTCCTGACCTATATAATCAGACAAAGAAATGACATCCCTCAACAATCTTCCTTTAAAATCATTAGAAGTTGTAAGAACTTTATTCAGACTAAATTTCAGAATGAACTTAACACATGTGACTGGTCCAACCTATGGCTACTTCCACTAGATAAAGTGGTCTCATACTTTAACTTTACATTTCATGCTATCCTGGATAACCATGCTCCCCCACGCACTATCAGAACCAATAACAAAGTAGCACCATGGCTGTCCAATGATACAAGACAAAGATTATTAGCAGAAACAAAGCGTGGACCTCCTGGAGAACCACTAAATCCCCTAAAGACCACCTTATATATAAACAGCTGAGAAATGATACAAAGAAGTCTATTATGCTAGACAAAAATAATTACTATTCTAAACTACAGCAAAAGCACCAAAATCAACCACAAAAATTCTGGTCAGGCATAAACAAACAAACAGGGCAATCAACTACCCCTACCCCCTTAACTACCCTCCAACAACCTCCTAAAATTGTTGCTAACACCTTTAACACTTCCGTTACAGAAACTGTGCAATCCCTAGCCAGTAAGCTATCTCCCTATATCCCAAGTACCACCAACCCCACACCTGATAATAAGATCCCCTTTAAGCTTGATCCAGTACCAACATCTTTTATTAAGTCCCTACTTAAAAACTGAAACCCACCACCCTTTCAGCAGACATACTGCCTGCAAAATATCTCCAAAAAGCCACTAATGAAATAGCATACCCTATATCAATTTTAATCAATAGAACTATCCACGAAGCCTATATCCCCCACATCTGGAAAATCTCCACATTATTCCTCTTCATAAAGGGGGAGATTCCACTGAACTTTCAAATTATAGGCCTATAGCCATTCTGTCTCCCTTGGCTAAAATAATGGAAAAATGTATCCACAAGCAATTTCTTGCCTATCTGAATCAAAACACTCTCTTAGCCCCCTCCCAGCATGGATTTAGACCTTGCCATAGTACAACCTCAGCCCTTCTCTCCTTCTCCCATACAATAAATCAAAACCGTAGTGGCAACAAGCTCTTCTCAGCCCTCTTCCTTGACCTATCCAAGGCATTTGATAAATCACCAGCTACTCTTAAACACATTAAAATCACTCTCCATAGATAACCTAGCAATTACCTGGTGTCATTCTTACCTAAGTGACAGACAATAAGCTGTACTATGGAAGAATAACCTATCGGCCCTTTTACCAGTCACCCTTGGAGTCCCACAGGGATCTGTATTAGGTCCCCTCCTATTCTCCATATTCATTAATGACCTGTACAAAGTCATCCCTGATGCAAATTGTATTCAGTATGCAGATGACTCCACCCTAATCGGCTCTGCCACCTCCCCCACAGATTTACAATCCTTGTCCCAAATCACTTTCAACAAAGTAGAGAACTGGCTCACTGGTCGCCAACTACTATTAAACCCAAATAAAACCAAACTATTACTCTTCTTCCCCACTCGCAAGGTCCCCTCACCACCTCTTACCATAATATCTAACAATGGTACCATAATTTATAGAACCCATCACTGCATTAACCTTCAATCGTTAGACTGGCTTGAACTACCCTATCAACTGCAATATAACCAACTAATAGTTGTTCACAAAATCCTGTGCCAATCAGACAGTACACCCATACTGAAAAATATTATTACCCCCTACAGTAACCTAAAATCCCTTTGCTCTTCCAAAGAATTGCTAGTGCAAACTGTTAAAACCAACAATTCAGCTGGTGAATCACTATTCTCCAACTTTGCTGGTAAAAACTGGAACCTACTTCTTGCTGAACTGACCCCTCCTTATCCCAATTCAAAAAATCCCTTAAGAAATACCTAAAAATGCAGTGGCTTTGTCCCTGTACAAACCCTGACTAACCCCCACTCAAACATAATTCATAAATGAGAACCTCATTACAAGAATAAAACTCTGACTCTCTAACTGTTTAAAATTCTGTGTATCACCCACTTTATGGAAAGATTTAAAGTTAACACTACACCATGTATGATAACCACCTTAATATATGTGTTTTCCTTTTTCAGATGAAATCTTTAACTATTTCTTTCTCATTTATTTGCTTCCAACCTTTGCTGTGTGTATGTGAGAAAAGCATTACCAGTGTGTACATATCGTTAAACAAATCTCCGTTTTGTGATAACTCACTGTAATAATTTCATTGTATTTACACTTGTTTTTGTACATTTGGAGCTTCTCTCCCCGGGCCTCTGCTGAAAATGGACCTGTAGTCAGTCGGACTTTCCCGGTTAACAAATGTAAAATAAAATAAATAAATAAAATAAAAATCTGTGGGTGGCTAAAAGACAGCTCCGTTAGCTATTTTTGTTGAGCAAAAACTAAAACCTTTCATCACAACATTTTCCAGCATTCTAAAAGACACTTGGGGCTTCCTTTGTAAAATCAGGGACTTATAATATGAGCCGAGTGATATTTTGATCACAGAGAATGTCAATGACTTGTTCACAGCTATTCCACAATCCACTGGACCCGAACAGTTTCATGACATTGCTTCAACTAGCACAGCAATGTCTCCACAGGACATATTTGTATTATGATGGACTTGGTTCTAGGCACAACTTTTTTACATTTGAGAATGAATATTTTAAGCAATCCTCTGGAATGGCAATGGGGGAAGCCTGTGCTCCAACTTTTGCCAATTTGGTTTTATGGGGGCACTGGGCACTTGTTTCTAAGGAGCAGTGGGTTTTGGCAGTTTCATTCATTTATATCTTTGATTACTGAATGATATTTTTATTGTCTGGAATGGAGACTTGGATGTAGTTTCAGTACCTTGGTTCCACTACTTCCTTTCTGGAACCCTCTTTTAACATTCAACATGTGGGTATTTCTTTCCTTGATGTATATTTATATAAGAATTTGGCTAACAGCTATTATGAGTCCACCATATTCAAGAAGGGCACTTTTTCCCAACAACTACTTAAATTTTTCTACTGTACATTCTCTTAAACAAGAAAGGATATTATGAAGGGACAATTTAATCTGTCTTTACAGAACTGTATCTTAGGGTGAAAATTGTATTAAGATACATAGTTTACTTAAGAATATGTTTCTTGATCGCGCTTACCCCAGCAACGTATTGGAGGAATTCATTGATTTTATCCCATCAGATAGACCAGATTGGTATCCCAAGACAGGAATTCTATTTAACCACACATTATCTATGGTCTTAAATCATTCCTTGGATGCTGGTGACATACTGTCTATTGTTAAGAAGAATTGGTCCAGGGTTTCAGGTATTTTTCCTGGTCTTAATAAATTTGGCACCCCACCTTCGTTTGTATACAAGTCATTGAACAATATCTTTTGCACACAGGATGGACACGCCATCTACCGTTGGCTGTATAAGTAAGTGTGATACATGTAGCCAGTGTCATTACATCATTAAAGGACTCCTTATGGTTATTCTGAACCATCCTAGGGTTATTCATTGCCAAGGCAGATATACCTGCAGCACCACTGGTGTGGTCTATGTGGCCCTTTGTTCTGCATGCCCTGTTTTTTTTTTTTTATTTGAAAAAAAAACTGGGAGAAATCTATAAACATTTATATTCCATCAAAACTGGTGATGAAAATAATGGTTTATTGAAACATTCTTGTTCTTGTAAGAATTTTAAAAAGTTTACTTTTTTGTATTGGAAGAAGTCTTCCAGGATAGCAGGAGAGGTGACTGGCAAGCTACCTTACACTGTAGGGAATTGTCATGGCAAATCCCTTTAAACTCTGATGTTTTATCTGGCTTGGATGATTTTGCTCCAGTTTTAAAGGGGTCTGATAGGTTGAAGCATTAACAATTCATGTCACACTGACTTTTTTAGCATGTGTAGACTTCTTTTACAGGGACGTCTTTTTTTCTGATGAAGTTCTTGTGATAGGAATGAAAGTGCTAAATCATTAAATTTTGTCATGTATTTCTTGGGAAATATTTCTTTTTTGTTTAGTTGGTTTTCCTTTTGGAACATTTGGCCTACTCTTTGTTTTTTGCTTTTTTTGCTGGCACTTGGAAGGGGAAGGTGTACTGGGTTCTTGAGGTGATGCAGAGAACCTTCTCCCCTCCCTAGGGTTTGTTAGTACTATACACAAATGCCCTTCATTCTTGGGATGTCAGGGCACAAGCAACCATCATGGATTTTTGTATGATGGCTTCCCCAGATAGCGCTAATCCTGCATCGTGCTGGCATGTTCTCCCAGTCATAAGAATGAGTAGGTTAAGTCTACATGAGGAAGGCTTGATGGATGACTAGCACTGCGCATAAATGACCTAAAAAAACAGGAAAAAACTGACTTAGGCAGACAGCCTTAATGCTAAACAAGTGTTCTGGAAGGTTACACTGGATAAAGCTAATTTCAAACTGCATCATTTTAAAATACGTTGGCAGATGTAGATTTATTGGGATACCATTAGGAATCTCAATGGCTTCAGTAGTAACCCAGAGAGCTGAAGAACAGGTGGGGGAGCAGATGGAAACATTAGTATAACTGATGGCAGTCTAGTCTGCACTGCTAAAAAACATGAGTATGACTTGCATCTGGTAGGACTGCTAAACAGACAGAGACTAAAAAGATTAAAACTGAAAAGAAGCAAATGCCATATCTGTGCGATATCTTTCAAATAAATAGGACGTGTTTTGTTTTCAGAAGGTCTTAAACCTGATGCTGCAAAATTAAAATCAAGCGCAAATATGCAAAAGCATCATGATAAATCATTCCTTATGCATTTCCTATGCACAGTACAGTATCTGTCCAAGTTCATCCCTAATGCTTCAGATGTAACAGTACTACTCAGGAAGCTACTAGAGCATAATGCAGCATAGTTTTAATCAACAGAGAAATTAAATGTTTAAACACCTGTTTATTATAGCACCTACACATAAAATTGTATCATGTGATGTAACTTACTACTCTCCAGGTAGATGCCAGTCACCAAAGTATTGAAGCAAGTGTTCTTAGGTTCATAGGTAAACACTAGGCTGTAGACCACCAGTGCATACCTCTCAGCTGTACAGATTGTTGCAGAATGTCCAGATTTTTGCCCATATTTTTGGTGTGTTCCTCCTAAAATCTGTACTTTTCTGGCAAATAGCTGAGGATTGAAGCCATTAAATAATGACAAACGTTTGAGTTTAAGACTCCACATCCTTCAGAAAATTCATGCTAATCTAAAACCTATTATTCTATCAACTTTCTAAGCTTGTAATAGCAATATTTAAAAGCTGTGCCTATTTGTCCTATAAGCCTAGCCATGCAACCCATCCCAATTGTGTCCTTGTGTGCCATGGGTATTTATTAGGAGTGGTATGTTAGTTAGGAAGTTTCTAGAGGTCATATGGGTAGGTATGCTAGTTTAAGCATTAATTTACGCCTCTTTATATCAGAAACATGGGGGCCAAACCCAGTCTGAATTTTAAATTTCCTATCCCTTGGTCAAGGTTACCTTTAAATAGAGTTAGGGGTGGACTGTGCATTACATAGCTCTCAACCTCTTAAGAGGCTAATGTGGAACACAGAGCCTAACAATGTGTGACAAACAGCCAAAATGTGGAACAACCTATTTTCGCACTATGCAAAAGTGTACCATTTCCATGGTGCCTGGTTGAAGTGGACTTTCAGACAAAAGCGTGAAGTTCAAATACATAGCCAGAAATTAAAATAGTACATTTCTAAAATTCTATAAAAAAAACACAACTTGTAATTTAAACGAAACTATTTTATACCTTACAAAACCATACATAACCAAATACAAAACAGCACTACTATAGAGCATCATACTAAAATTAACACTACTGCTATACAGATTCCAGCTAAAACTGCCCATTAATATAATTTCCTACAATATTACATTGCTCTAAATATTTGCTAAACACTATCCTACTATAAACCTCCAATCTGGCATTAATTGCTTTACATACTCACTGACCCACTGCAGTCCTTACTAATTCACCAAGGAAAAGATTACTTTTCTGAGCAGACGTCCCCCAATAAATAAATTAAAAAAAAAACCTTTCTAATCCTAACTTTCACCAACTGAGCCAAATGTAGTCAGGAACTTACCTCTGTTACAGGTACATCAAGCAGCTCCGTCAGAAACATGAGGCTCCAAAATTTAAAAAAAAAAAACAGCAAGGTAAGCAGCTGTGAACTCCAGCAGTAACTGTGGCATAAAACAAAGGCAAGCAAACTCCACAAAACCTCCAAAGCAGCACAGCAGAAGTACCACATCCTGATGTCCTCACTATATGCAATAAACCTCACATCTAAGGTTAAAATGGAATTGCGATCATTATGGGAATTGAGCAAAGGTTTGGACTTGTTGCACTCTGTAATGCACACTCCTACAGGCTGCAGCTTGCCCGCTTCTTTTCGCCTAAGCCAAATCTCCTTCTCCAATGCATTTTTTCGGCCTTCCTCACTCCTTCATTAAAAAGGACTTGTAGCAGCCATACAAGAAAAACTCCAAACATCTCCAGCCAGGAAAAGAAATGCATTCCAAAAAAGTAATGAAAAAATAAGTGATCTGCGATACCCGTTTTTTTAAAGTATTGCAGTGGAGTGAAAACCCTTGTGATATTACTATTGGCTATGTTGTTAAGCGAAAGTCCTGTACTGATTGGCCAATTTCTTTCTCACCACATTGGCTTGCTTTGCCTGGAAAATTAATTCTTCATTGGCTCATATACATCAATGCTGACTGTCTCTATTTGCGGTATATGAGCCAATCAAAAAATGCAAATCGGACCCACCACTGTTCAATGCGGAACAGTGAAAAGCACCTCAGAAAGCCTTTAAATGCAGTGCATTCCACATAATCCGGAGCACCTGGCTGCTTAGGTGCTTCACAAAGATTGAGATCCTGTTCCAAAGCATGGGGATCCTCTGAGGTGCATATCTGTCTTGTCAACATATCTTATTTATGCCACAAGCAAAATGTAAATTCTTGAATCTAGTGATTCTGGTGCTGTTTGTTTTGTGGATGTGCAAAAGGTCCATCAGAGCCAAATGCGAAGATGCCTCATATGCCAGACATAGAATGTCTCCCATTAATTTATAGGATACCAAGTACAGAGACAGGGCTTTAAGGTAATCCATACCGAACAAAGTGTTTATACCCTGGATTCTTCTGGTAAGGAACATTTGTGGGCGTTCCAACTGTTGCATATGTCGGGTCAGGTACCTACCAAAGTGAGCATTATAGTCATACTCATTATACTCTTTCCCCATTTCCTGAACCTCCTCCCTGCTTCATAATCATCCCCCTCAACCCTGAATTGCAGCCCCCTGCCCATGCCATGTATAAGAACCCTAACTGTATGGATCCAATGTACAATTATAAGGACTCCAGATAAGGTCCCCTCAGGAGTATGTGTTTCACTGTATACAATGATAAGGACTCCAGATAAAGTCCCCTCAGGACCTGTGTTACACTGTGCACAATGATAAGGACTCCAGATAAGGTCCCCTGAGGACCTGTGTTACACTGTGTACAATGATAAGGACTCCAGATAAGCCCCTTCCGGACCTGTGTTACACTGTGTACAATGATAAGAACTACAGATAAGCCCCCTCAGGACCTGTGTTACACTGTGCACAATGATAAGGACTCCAGATAAGGTTTTTCAGATTAGAGGTAATTTTTATTTGGAACCTATGTGATTTTTCTTTTATTTTTTTAATATATCTTGTCAGATCCATGCCAAAGCATGCATTATATCAGTAAAAGGTCTGACTAGAGACGTGCAAAAGGAAAATTAGTTCATTAGTTTTAGAAGAGAAAATGTTGGTAATCAGCTGCAAAATATAGAAGGATTTCCTAACTGTGATCATTACATGCTGATCGAAGGAGAAGGAGTTATCAACCTATATTCCCAGAGCCCTGATCCCTGATTTGTATGGCAAAAGAGTGTTTTCAATCCAGTAGGATGCAGAGTGTTTCTTGGATGGGGTGATGCTGCATTTCTTAGTGCTTAGTTTGAAACTTTTTTCTATGCACCAGGAATTTTATTTATTTTACAGTTTGGTAACTTGGTACATGGGCTGTTCGACTGAACCTTTGCAGCCAGATAAATACATACAGTAGCAGATACAATAGAAGATTTGGAAAGTACATCAGCAAGCCCAGTAGGAAGTAATAATGTAAGTATAAACTTATGAACATTAGTGGATATTATCACATGCAATGCTAATTGTGCATATTAGAATTTTTGTTATAAGGGAGAGGCAGAGCCAAGATGGCTAACTGGGAAGGCACCTTTTCAGATCTCCACAATATCTACTATAATATACTGGAACTAACTTTATTTTCAACTTAAAACTATATTAAGCTTCATTCCTTAACATTTGCTCATCTGATATTTCAAATTTTGGAAAGACTTGACAACATTTTCCAGTCAAACTTTTCTGGAGAACTTTCAAAAGTAAATAAGCACTTCCAAATACTCATATTCAGAATCCTCTCTAAAAAAAGAATTTCAACTGGTCGTGTAAGCCATACAGGATCTCTCCATGAAGTTGGATGTTCTTCAGGAAGTCTTAGATAATTAAAGAGAAAATGGCAAAAACGAACTGTTATATTAAAGTATATGGTTCAACAACACCAAATAAAAATATCTGACCTAGAAACAGCACTTTGGGATGTGGAAGGAAGACTAAGGGAAGACAAAAACGTTCAAACTGAATTATTCCTCAAACAAAATACATGGCAAAAATAAAATGGATGATCTAGATAACAGAGAAAGGAGATGTAGCATTAGAATTTTTGGCTTGCCTGAAAAAAAAAACTGAAGGATAAGATGCACGTTTTATCTTCCCAGATTCCCAAAATTTTTAATTTGCAAGAAGGCCTTTCTTATGGCATTGAAAGGGCACATTCTTCTATTTGTAAGCCAACTTCTTCTATATGTACTTCTGCACCCAGATCCAAAATTATAATGTTTATTTCATATGTTGACAAAGAATTGATTTAAAAAACTGCCTGGTCAAGGTCTCCTATAAAATATGAATAACAAATTATCAGATTTGATAATGACTACTCTATTAAAACATTGAAAAAAAAGGAAAAATGCTGGCCCCCCAGTGAAGTTATTAAACAGAACAGTATAACAGCACACATTATTTTCCCTGCAAGAATAAAAATCTGTTTACAGAATGGTTTAAGAACATTTAACAACACTGATGAAGCATTAAACTTCATAAAAAACAACATAGTTTCCTTTTCTGAAGACTAGAATTGGACTTTTACTACTCTGAAGAGATATCCTAACAAATCCAATAAATCTAAATGGTTAAATATTAAAAAGAAAAAGCAGAAAACTACTCAACCTTTGGAACCAATATCAAAAATTCCAAGGAACGTTCAAACCAAATGACTAAACACCTGTTTTGTATAAAATAGCTCTGTAATCTATCTATTATAGAAACATATTCTACTTATAAGTTGTACATACTTATTTTACAGTTTAAAAAAAATCATGTATTCAACTAAAAGGTAACCTTCTTTGTAGTTGTATTAAGTTCTTTAACTTCCAAAGCTTCCCATACATCAGACATAAACTATAACAAAAGTTACTTGTTTAGTTTAGTTTAAACAGCAAACAATTTCTTCTACTGGCAAGAAGAGACATATTTATGTTTACTTAGAATTATATAGTTTTCTTTGAGTCAAGACGAGATATCTTTGGGCATTGTATTTACAGTGAGTCTAAAGTTTTACACACAAATTAACTGTTCCGTTTTATTATGCTAGTTATGAGCATGTGTAGGGCACTGATCATGAAACATTTTCACATATTCCAGCAGTTAGCAGCCACATGGTTTGATTTATGGTACAGTTTCAGTGAATATTGCTCAGCTTGCAAGCAGAATTTCTACTTTCCCCTTGCTTATTTAGTTGGTGAAACAGTCTTAAAAGTAGTTCAAAAATGGTTGTGTTCTCCTGCACTGCATGTAGGGCTGCCTAATGCAAATGTCTCATTGGCCCTACAATGCTTACTTATTCATGCATTTGTGTTATCTTCACTTTGGTGGAGACAGTTGGGCTGTCCTGTGTCCAGAATGAAGGCAGCTGCTTCATTTGTGATTGCATTGTCCAAACATTTATTTCATGATTTGGGGATTCAAGGGTGTCTCACAGTAGATATTTGGGCATTGATTTGCTTGCATGGAACATTTCTTGTCTCCAGTAGTCCACTCCCAGCTTTGACCTTAAAATATAATATGCTAACACATCAAGTCCTGGAAATGATCTCAATCACTTTCCCTTACTAATGTCAGTGCAGTCACACAGTAGTTTTTCTTTATCCCTTTATTAGCACTATAAACTTATACTTCAAACAGAATTCACATTTTTCCAGCTTGCTGATTTTAAGCTACATTTTACTGCTGAATATTTATAAACAATAGAGATCAAATTTTGTTATCAATTATATAACTAGTGTTCTACCAGTTCAGTATTTAGTTAGATTATGGCGTATGCATTAGTTAACGTGTTGATACTTATTCCACCATACTAACAGTTTTTAACATATGTATGAAAACAGAGCACTGTTATTTACAGTATAATGAGCACTTCAGCAGAACGATCTTTAGCTGGATTATGTTTATTTGGAAAAGTTAATACATTAATAGATAATATTATTCCATTACACTAATGCTTTTAATATAAATGTTAAAATAGTGTACTGCTACTTATATCACAATGTTTTAATGAATTTGCAGCTAAATATCATAATTTTACCATTGAAAGAAGATTGATCTGTCTGGATACTCTTTCAACACCAGTGCAGTTTAAGGCTATACTTACTTGGGAACTGTGAGAATAAGATAGGAGTGAATGAAGAAACAGAGGGGAGGGAAGAAAAGAGACAGTGCTAAAGTGGTCAAGGAAATGCAAATGGGAGAAGATAAAGGATACAGGAACTGTAGAATTCAGGAAAAGGAAATAAGAAAGAAGGGATTAGTGACAGAGGGAAACAGGATGGGGAAAAGAAGCAAGGGGAACAGGGGAAGTAGACGAAAAAGGAAGATAAGGATGGATAGGTGGAGGACACAGAAAATAAATAAAGAGAAGGGAAGAGAGGAAAACAAAGTAAGAAGAGGAAAGAAGGTGAATTGAGAAAGAGTGAACAGTTTTTATGTTATTGCTTCTAACACATTTTATGCATTTAACATTGTATATTTTCTGCAAATGTTCTCTAGATATGCAAATAATTATCTGGAGAGATCTATTTCAATTGACTAATGAGCGACATTGTTGAAAACCACATAATCAAGGCCACATGATCAACAATGCAGTCTGCGGAGCAACAATAGCACAAAAACAATGTTTTTGCAGGGTGGGAAGCCCCCCTGCACCCCCCACACCACCAGCTAATTTTATATATCAATTCCAACATCAAACTACAGTGGGAAAAAGGGTACATTTCCCAGTCTTTACTGTACCACAATCTCAGTCAAAATGGTCGACAAACTGCATTGTTGATCTCAGCCATGTGCGTCTTGACAATGTTGTTCTTCGACCAGATGAATCAGACTCCTGTCGTTGAGGGAAATTTCTGTGTTCCTGATATCACTAGTCATTAAGGTGCTTGGAAGGTTGATTATAGAGGGTTAGTCTAGAGGGGTCTTTACTTCTAGGCTACAAATTTCTATAAATTCCATAAATATAGTTTGCTTTTACATTATCTGATGTTTTGGGTTATATAGTTTCATAGTTTCATAGTATAGTACTAGGCTATCTGCCCTGGGGCATTTGTAAGCCTAGCCATAGTGATGTGGCTTTTGCCACCCCATGAAATGGTACAAAAATGTACAGAATAAATCTAGAATACTGTGCCTCTGTCTAGTAGTGACACAGTGAGGGTCCCCTTATATAATAGAATTAGTTTACTGTGCCCCTGTCTAGCAGTGACACAGATGTGACCCCTGGGGTAAACTTACGATCTCCCATACACTCATCAAGATTTCTCTTGAAGAGAGTCAGTGAGGGGCTCTGCCTAATATGAACTGGGATCCTGTTCCAAAGCATGGGAAGCCTCTGGGTTATGAATCTATCCCTCCAGCATGTCCTATTCATACTTGTGCCGAGGTTTAAGTCTTTAGCTCTCGTGGTCCTGATGGATTTAGATTTTTTGAGGTGGAGCATGTCCATCAGATCCTGATTGGGCATGGCCTTGTACGTCAGGCAGAGATCACCTCTGAGCAGGCGGTATGCTACTGAATAGAGCTGAAGTTTCTTTAGTCTGGCAGAATAAGACATATGTTGGAGACCCTTGATCCTTTTGGTGAGGTACTTTTGTGGTCTCTCCAGCTGTTGCAAGTGCCAGGTGAGGTACATACCAAATGGGGCATTGTACTCAATCATGGGTCTGATGAGGGAGGAATATAGGGATACAATGACATCCTTGGATCTGGATGTGAAACCCTTCATGATGAGGTGTGCAAGGTAGAATGTTTTTCTAACCACTTTGGCAACGTGGGTGTCAAATGAGAGGTCACTGTCTACTTGGGTCCCTAGGTCTCTGATTACTTTTTCTGTACTCAGTGGGTTGCTGTCTATGTGATAATTTGCGGGTACTTTGTTTTTTCCAAAAGGGATGACTATACATTTTTTGGCATTTAGTTTAAGGCCGTAACTACGGCACCAGTTGTCCGTTTCAGTGAGGTCTTTTTGTAAGATGTGTGTATCTGCTGGTGTATCGACTATGGCGCCTAGTTTGCAGTCATCTGCGAACTTTGTCAGCCACAGCCCTCCCATGTTTGCTTTTACATCTGAGAAATAAATGCTGAACAAGAGGGGTCCCAGGACAGATCCCTGTGGGACACCACTTGTGACTGGCTTTGAGTCTGACATTGCTCCAGCGATTTTAACTTTATGGGTTCTGTCCTTTAGCCAGTTTGCAACCCATCTAGTGACATAAGGGTTTACTTTTAAGCTGTTTTGCTTATCTATGATGCCTGAGTGGGGTATTGTGTCGAAGGCCTTAGCCAAGTCCAGGTATGCTGTATGGACTGCTTTGCCCTCATCAATGGCTCTAGTGACTGTTTCAAAAAAGTCAACCAGGTTTAAAAGGCAGGATCTGCCCTTTACAAAGCCGAACTGAGTGGGGTCAAGCGTCTGTAGGTCCCCTATGTCTCCGTTTATGAGTTCCATAATGATTCTTTCCATAGCTTTGCAGACCAAGCTAGTCAAGCTTATGGGGTGGTAGTTTCCAGGGTCTGTAGAGGCACCCCCCTTGTGGAGTGGGACCACTGTTGCTGTACGCCAGTGTTCAGGTACATATCCAGAAGTAAGGCTAAGGTTAAATAGCATTTTTATGTGTGGGTTTAGCTCCTCTTGGAGTTCACGTAACACGCACCCCGGGATACTGTCAGGTCCCATTGATGCTGTGTTTTTTGCTTTGTTTAGGGTGGTTCTCACTTGGACATCTGAGATGACAGGGAGATTACATTCAGCTGGGATAAGTATTTCTTCTTTTGGGGGTGAAGGAGGTGAGAAATTTGCACTGAACCTGTCAGCCAGAATGTTAGCAATATCTGAGGGTTCAGTGTATTTTTTGTTGTTGTGAACCAACTCTGAGCATATCTGAGGGTTTCTGCCCAGGTTTCTAACATAGCTGAAGAAGGCTTTGTGGTTATCTTTAGTGTCCTTAGCGATTTTTCTCTCAAAGTTTGCCTTGGATGTTTTTATGAGAGAACATTGTTTTCTGCTAATGTTGATCAGAGATGTCTTCCCTTCATGGGATTTCGCTCTGACGTGCAGTAGCTTCCTTCTTTTGTTATACAATTTGTTTATGGCTGAGGTCCACCAGACAGGATGCTTTCATTTGGTGGAGAGGGACTTGGATTTGTTTGGGATTGCATGATCCATGCATTCTTGGAGATGTCCACAGAAAGCATTTGTGAAGGATTCGGCATTGTGGGATGTGGTATCCACTGGCACAGTGGGCTTAAAGGATACCATCTCAGTCTTAAGAAGAGTGAAGTCTGCTTTTGAGAAGTTTTTCACTGTGGTCTTTTGTGCTGGGGGTGGAGATGGGATATGTATATCCAGGGTGATTAGTTTGTGGTCAGATCTCACTAGTGAGGGGTATACTTCCGATGTGGAGCATTTTGTCCCCATGTTTGTGATGATCAGGTCTAGTATATTATCTCCCCTAGTGGGAGAGGTGACTAGTTATTCCAGTGCATTTGAATTTATGAATTCCAGGAACCTTTGGGCTAGGGTATTAGGGCTAGAATAATGTACCCAATCTATGTTTGGGTAGTTGAAGTCTCCCAGTATGATGGTATTTTGTGATACATTCATATCCTCCAATGTCTTCAGGAAGGCTGAGTGGGGTTTTTGAGATTGGGAGGGTGGTCTGTAACATGCTACCAGATGTATATCAGTTTTGCCTATGGTTAATTGCACCTGTATGGTCTCCGATGCTTCATGTGTTGCTACTAACCTGGAGGTGTGGGTGTCCTTTATGAATATGGACACTCCCCCTCCCTTTGTGGTTCGGCCCAGGTTTTGGGGCCGAAAAGCATGATATGAGGTATAGCCTGGTAGCGCTGGGGTGCTCTCAGGAGCCTTGAACCAGGTTTCAGTTACTGCACAGACGTCGATGTTCTCCATGCTGAGGAGTGCATCAAGTGCCTGCATCTTGAGATTTAGACTTCTGGCATTGAGCAGCATTACCCTTAGTTTTTTTCCATTTTTGTTTTCTAAGGAGGTGTGTTTGTCTTTTGAGCCTTGCCTAAAAAAGGCACTATGGGGGTAGCAAGAGCCTTAGCCAATATCCAGAAGCCCAGTGGTGACAGGTGTAAGCCATCCCTTGCGAAGCAGCGTGGCTTGTCCAACATATCATCCCAGGTAGACAGACATTGGATCCCCTTAGAATGACACCAGTACTTGAGCCAATTGTTAAAGCTGATCATCTTGTCTTTGTATTGTGGTATCATTCTTGGTGAGGGCAAGCTGCTGCTCAGGGTCAGGGTCATACCAGCCTGGGCTACATAATCGGAGAGCTCCTCTATGTCTCTTTTCATGTAGTCCAGGGAGGTACGTTTCAGGTCATTCACACCAGCATGGACAATGACGGAGTCATATTTGTACTTGCTTTGGAGTGACCTGAGTGCGTGTGTTATGTGGCGGATCCTAGCTCCCGATAGACAGCTCATAGTTACCTTCTCCTTGTTCAGCCTGGTCAGTGGGACATCAGTGTGTCTGACTATGGAGTCACCTATTACTAGTGTATCAGGCAAGGTGTTTGGCCTTAAGGGCTGCGATTGGTCGACACACTGATTTATTGAAGTATGTGTTGCATGTGTTTTGTTTTGAGGTGGTGGATTTTTGGATGTCTGCTTTGGGAGCATCTGTTGTTTTGGTAAGTTTTTTATTAGAGCCTCCAAGTATTTCTTTGTGTTTTTATGTATTTGGTTTGCAGTTGTGGTAGGTCTATGTGGGACTGGGATTGTTGTGTGTGTGTTTGCCATCTCCTCCTGTCTGGTCATGCCAGCCCTGAGTTGAGAGAGTTCAGCCTCCAGTTTGGCTATATAGTTGCATCTCTCACATGTATTTGTGTTTGTTGGGAGGAGGAGAGGATTGTCTGTGTACATGAGACAATTGTAGCATTGTCTCAAGATGCCCAGATTGACCAGCTGAACTGGAGACGACGCCAGTAATCTACCACTCGACACGCTAGAACAGTAAAAGGGAGTGGTATACCTTTAAGGAAGTGGGTATACACAGGGGTGGTAAGTAGATGTAGTGCTTTACTTAGTACGAGAGTGCTTACTTAGTAGAGAAGCATTGAGAACAAGTGCTAGGCTTATAATACACTGAGTAGTCTGGTTATACTAAGAGTAGACCTTCCTTAAGGGAAAATTTGAAGAACAGACTTGGCGGAGCCAGAAAAAGTTTAATCTTGTTTAACCGGTAAAGCCATGCAAATGCGGATTTTAAACAGTGAACTACAAAAGAGCTGGAAATGGTCCCAAACAACCAATTACTACAGCTTCTTATGCTGAGGTCACTTCCCCCAAGGACAGGTAGGCTGCTCAAGGCTCCCCACTCCCACTGGTGAGCAAAGAAACTTCCTTCTATCCAAGTAAGGTAATGGACAACACAGGAACTACACCACAGCCCAGAATATAGCAATGCCTGTAAACTGGTCTAAACTAGTCGAGGAAGGTGGGAAAACAAGGATTATTTTTTTGTTTTTGTTTTTGGTAGAAACACACAGAAAATGCAGAAACAGTGATAAATTAGTTACACAGGCTAGCACACTTTAGTGGGCAGCCTCCACAGTTAAATTAAACAAACAAACAGGCAAACTTTCGATCAAATTTGACTAAAATGTAACTTTAAGTGCAGATTTTAAAATAATGCAGCAATCAGTTAAAAAACAGTTCAGGCTAGTTCAAGGTAAGCTACAGAAGCTATTTCAAGTGAAAAAAAAGCAAAGATACTTAAATCCAGAAGGTAGTCACTTTTCTGAGATCCCTGCTGCTAGGACCACTCTGTAAACCCACATGGAGCTTGTCTGAGCAGTATAGCTAGAAATAAATGCCCAGAGGCGGATTTTAAACAGTGAACTACAAAAGAACTGGAAATGGTCCCAAACAACCAATTACTACAGCTTCTTGTGCTGAGGTCACTTCCCCCAAGGACAGGTAGGCTGCTCAAGGCTCCCCACTCCCACTGGTGAGCAAAGAAACTTCCTTCTATCCAAGTAAGGTAATGGACAACACAGGAACTACATCACAGCCCAGAATACAGCAATGCCTGTAAACTGGTCTAAACTAGTCGAGGAAGGCAGGAAAACAAGGATTATTTTTTTTGTTTTTTTTGGTAGAAACACACAGAAAATGCAGAAACAGTGATAAATTAGTTACACAGGCTAGCACACTTTAGTGGGCAGCCTCCACAGTTAAATTAAACAAACAGGCAAACTTTCGATCAAATTCGACTAAAATGTAATTAAGTGCAGATTTTAAAATAATGCAGCAATCAGTTAAAAAATAGTTCAGGCTAGTTCAAGGTAAGCTACAGAAGCTATTTCAAGTGAAAAAAAGCAAAGATACTTAAATCCAGAAGGTGATTATAGTCTTTGCAGCATGCCTTTCTCAGTTCTCTTGTACCAACAGTTTTCATTCAATAACAAAATATTACTTAATACAACAACATACCTGTTTAAAATATAATTCTATTAGGGATATTTTTAACATCTGTTATAGATTTAGTTTTAACTTCTTTAAATGTTAATGGCTTAAATAATCCATTGAAAAGAGGATTTTAATTTTCCTTCAAGAAACATTTGAAATGCACAGACAGATTCATATGAGATCCAAGCAAATGCTCAGTCCTGGCAGAATCAAAATTTAAATATAAAAGAAGAGATATCATGATTCTATAGTAACACAATAGTATAATGCCCCAGGTTATTCACATATTTGAAGAGCAAGAAACACTGTTATCTCTTGTAGTTGTACAATATAACAACATAATCTGGAATTTATGTAATGCATATTGGTTCCTGGGAATAGGTGTAAACATTTGCTAAAAATCATTTAGATGTTATTCTCACAAATGCACAAGGTAGTCTAATGAAAGAAACCTTTGCTAATAAAATGGATAAATCCCTAGAATTCAATCATTACTCTTTTAGCTATTGTACCCAAACCAGAGCAGTAAAGATATTTACTTCACACAAACTTTTCTCTAAAATAGCAAATCTCAGTATGATGATTCCTTGTCCCTTTTCAGACCATACTGCTCTGATACTAACAATGTCTATGATCCATAATAAATTACCCTTGATGAACATAAATGTCCTATGATAACTAATTTAAAACAATTTAAACCCTTATTTCTTTCAGAAGTCCATTCATTCATGGAAATAAACATATCTGAAGAAATAGACAAAGCAATGATATAAGACTCTTACTAAGCTTATATATATGGAAAATATTAACATGGACTAAGAAAAAAATAAAAGATTGGGACAAAGAGTTTACAGGCATCAAAGTCAAATTACCACATGCCAAATATAAATCAAATAAAGAGATAAAATAAACAAAGTAGATGTTACAAACTTAAGCAACAAATGCAATGAAATGTATCACAAAACAGCTTTAGCTTTAGAAAAACTAAAAATAGTTTCACACACATTAATTCCTAAGCATCTTAAAATCCTATTAAAAGAATGAAATTGCAATCTAAATCAAATCAGATAAAGAAAATAAAAATCCCAAACAATAAAAAAACTTCTTCTGACATATGAGATATTTTAGATGCATTTTGACAATACTGCATCTCTTCACAGCAGTCTTCTCCTAAATAAATTTCTCCCCAAATTGGATTTGAATAATGTTTTAGATGCATGTCTTGTAAAAAAATTCTCCTAAAGCAAAAAACAAACTGAGTGATCAAATCACCTTCAAATAAATATCAGACAAAATAAAAGACTTAAAAACTAATAAATGTCTGTGAATTGCCGAATTAATGCCTGAATTAAGTTACTTCTCAAACAAATGATATTGTTATTCCATAATGTCCTATCATTTATTCAAACATATGGACTAGTCCCCCCTTCCTCAGAATACTTTTTAACAGTTCCTATTTGATGAAAATGAAGATCTTATTTCAAGTTCTGCAAATAGACTGACATCCTTACTTAACACTGATTATTAAATCTTTATGTCCATATTAGCTGACAGACTTAAAAAGTATATGCTAGAAATGATTAACCCAGATCAATCTGGTCTTATTTGTAAGAGACAAACACAAGATAATATTAAAAGAATAGCAGTAACAGTAATAGATTTTTGAACAATAAAGATGAAAGATGATACAAAAAGCCTTTGATTCTTTAAACTGGAATTACGTATTGAAATCTTTAGAGAATTATTTGATTTTCTTCCCCAGTTTATTTCACTCCAATACAATCTATACAAAGATAACACAGCTTATGTTAAATTGGGTCCTTTCTCCTCAGAATTTATATACTTAAATAAAGGAACAAAACAAGGATGTCCTTTATCTCCTATCCTGTTTGCTTTAGCTATAGAAATTCTGGCAATAGTTATAAGAACTAATAAAAAAAAAGAAGATCTACAATTGAATGAACAATATAATTCCAAAATAATGCTTTTTGCTGAAGATGTTATGTTAACTTTAACAAATCTTGGAGAATCATTAAAATAATTAAATGCAGTTATTAAAAAGTCTCCAACCTATCTGATCTTTATTTTTAACTAATTTATGAACAAATATTGTTTTCTAAATAAAAAAAAATAATAATAACTAGATGAATTCTAATAGTGACTTTATAGGCACTTAATCTCAATCCTTGAATTATCTTAGTATTATTATAGGTGAATATACTGCAGAAACTAAAAATACTAATTATAAGAAAATATATCAAAATTTATCCAATCCAATACTAAGATGAAACAAATTTATAATATCCTTTGAAAACAGACTACAGCTAATCAAAATGGCTTTATTTTGAGATCTTCCTCAACACAATCCTTACTGCTTCCACCTTATAAAGATGACATTAGCAATTTAACAAGTTACTTTTAAGCTTTCTTTGGTATCCTAAAAAGCCCAAAATAGCCTTTCTTTACCATGCTAGACCATGGAATTTAGGAGGAATCGATTACCAAAATATAGAATCATATGCTAACATGGCAAAGCTTAAAGTTGTGATTAATTAGAAGGATCATTATTAATCTGTATTTGGAAGTCTTCGTATGTCACATTTTTAATTCTCAAAAAACTGAAAAATACTTTTCTTTAACATTAGTAAATAACTCTTTATGGCCACTTGTTTGCAACTACATACAATATAGCACTCATTCCCCACCCAATCATAACATGTTAATGTAATTCTAAAAAAATTTCAGTTATTTAATTATTGATAATGAAGAGTTGAAGTTGGGTTTGATACTCTAATTCAATTTGGTATTTGGTATAACAAAAGGATTTGTGGAAGAAATGCATTTTGAGAAATTTCTTCATTGGAAAAGTAACTTTTTTCTTTGGTTTAATTGCCTTAGAGGGGTGGAAATTAAATCAATTCAGTCATTAATATTATATTATAGTCTAGAAGAAAATGACTGGTTAATTCTACATAGTATTAGAACCCATGCAAAAAGCAAGATTTTACCTTCATGTCAATCCATTTATAAAGTACCCCCAAATTAATTATATATTTTTATGAAATTTTGTACAACAGTAATAATCCAAGAAATGTGATTTCTAATCTACACAGAATATTGACTCTTTATCATAATAATCTAAATAAATTTTGGAAATGTATTGTCTTAGAAGAAACTGCATTGCTGACTGAAAAGAACAAAATCTACTTGTTAAAATCAGTAGGAACCACCTAACTGGTACAATTTTGGCACATCTATATAACCATATAGGGATTTATGCTTAAGGCCATCAACATATACAGAATCCTTTCATCTGGTATGGTATGAAATGCCTTGACCAGATCAAAGTAGACAGCATGGAAGGTGTAACCACTGACAAATACCTGAATGATTTTCTCAAAGAAGCTGACAAGATTTTGTATGGAGGAGCTGCTTTTTACAAAGACAAATTGCAGCAGGTCTAACTTAATCAGGTAGTTGAAGTCATGATTTATGAGGTCAGCATTGATGCCTTCCATGGTTTTACAGATAAGATTCATAAGGGTGATGGGTCTATAGCTCTCTGGGTCTGTGGTAGATCTTCTTACAGTAGTGCATCAGGATTGAGGGACATAGCCTGTAACAAGGTTAATGTTAATCAGTTTGAGAAGGTGATAAATAACTTCATGTTTAACACTGTTTATTAGACAACCCAGTAGGCTGTCTGGACCCATGAAGGAAGTGTCCATAAAGGAAGTGTTCTTTGTTTTTTTAGAGTATTTTAAAAACATGCCTCATAGTGATAATGGGATGGTGGGTTAAAGTGTGAGTTAGAGAATGTTTGAGATGGGATGGTAGTTTCATTGAATAGATTTACTATAAACTTTCTAGCCAGTGTGTTTGCAATGTCTTTTGGGTTGGAGTGGGATGCTCCATTATTGAGAAGCTTGAAACAGAATTGAGAGCTATTTCTTAGTTTTCTGTTGTAACTGAAGAAGGGGATGTAATTATTCTCTGCTTCTGCTGCTAGTCTTAAGTTCTGTGATGCTTTACCAGTCTTTATAGCACTAGTTTCCTAGTGAGGTTGTTAACACTAATTTGATGATGTGGGGTTCTAGCCCTATAAGGAATTTTAAGGAGTTTCTTCCTTCTGTTATGCAGTTTGTTTATATTGGTAAATGACTAGAATGGTTTGTTTTTTTTAATTTAGCAGCATATTTGGTTTTATAAGGGGCTGCTAAGTCAATCCATTTATCTAAATGGGCATAAAAAAAAAACATTTCTGTAACTGGCTAAATAGCCACAGTCTACTGGGCAGAACAGCCAGATCTTGGTCAAATGGGGCCCTAGGCAGGGTAATGGATCGGGGTCCCCCTACAAACACACAACAGTGCCCCACCCCAACAGCCATTAGAGTGTCAGATTACTTGGCTTTTTCTCTCTCCAGTTACCATAAACACTGTTCAAACCTGTCAGTGTATATACTATTTTATTCTTTACTTCTACAATAATTACAGAAATTTGGATTTAATTTAAAACTTTTATTTCAAAATTTATAGCACAAACACTAATAGATATTTGCTAAACAAAACAATACAGTCTCACTATGAAAACAGACTTTGCATTAACAGTAAACTTCTATGCCCTTGAAACTTACAGTACTTGAAACGACATTGAAGCCCACATTCAAATAAAATGCATCTGGCCATAGGCCTCTTCCACACATTTTTAAAACCATGCATACAGGCATGTGTTCTTTTCTGATTGTATTAAGTTATATTCCTTGTATAATACAGCACCACTTGTTAGACTGTGGTTTAAATTTGTACTCTTGAACATTTTTCCAGTAAGTAATGAAACAAAATGTATGAACCAATAATGACAAAACTGCCCATTTCAGAACACTTCAAACATAAAAGGCCACTCAGTATCAGTTAATGTGCACAATCTCTGTAGAAGTAAAAGTAATCTGAATAATCCCACATTAAAGCAAACCTGGGTATTGCCGTGAAGATTCTTGATATAACTAATGAAGAGGTTGCTGCTAGCAAACAACTTTATACAATGTCAGTGTTTCATCAACAAATTAAGTGCCTGCTGCTCTTGAAGAATAAATTGCCTAGGTTACATTACAAAAATGGTAAGCTGGTAGTATTGCAATAGGGAATGGATGGCAAACAGACAGCAGGTTCATAGTTAATAGCCATCTCATCCAAAGTAGGACACACTCAGGACTGTAGCATCCCCACACTCCATAAAGTACAACACAGTATAAGCAATCCATTTACATGGAGTAAAACCCATAGCCTTCTGCATCTAAAGCAAGTAAGCTACCTGTTGTGTAACTAAAACTGCTTTAAAATTCTGGAGCATAAACAGTGATGACCATTTGCTAAACAAAACAGCTGCACATTGAAAACAGTCTTAGCATGAGCAGCAATAAATTTCTCTTCCATTAAAGCTCACAATTCCTGAAAATGCTCTGAAACTCAATCCCTTGAAAATGTACTTCAAGCGCTCTGATAGTTGGTGTAGAGGATTCAGGCTTTTGTCTCCTGTAACTAAGGTATAGGGTTTGAGAACAAATAAATTAACCTGCCATTGCTAGCTAGGGCATTTTACACACACACACACACACACACACACACACACACACACACACACACACACACACACGCTCACACATACACATGCATATACAGAATAAGAGGCGATAGTCATTTGTACACTAGTAGTTTGTACACTTACCTTAATAATGAAGTGGCAGGAACATTTGTTTGTTTTGTTAAGTTTAAAATTCCATGGACGCAGAAAAGAAGAAGCAACAGCAGGAGGTGTGTCCATCAATGCACTTAGGGATGGACAGCTGCAATGGCAAAGGGTGTTTGTTCTCTTAAAAAGAATGAACACCCTTAAAGAAAAAATGTATTCTTTTTAATTAAAAACTAAATGTTGTGGCAGACCCCTGGCCAGTGGGCCCCCTCCCAGCCAGTGAGCCTTAGGCAACTGCCTAGGTCACCTAGTGGTGGATCCAGCTTTGCTGGGCAGTTGACGTTGGTAGCTAATAAGATGTAATCATACAGCTGTATGAGGTTGGCCTTTTTGAAGTCTTTAAAGAGGGTTTGGGGGTAGTAATTTAAAGTGCTAGAGGTACCTGTAAAATATAATTTAAGAGTTGATAAACCAGACTGTTTGCTCACAACATCACCATTTTCTACAGTCAATAGTGACTACATATAGCTCAGGTTAGTTTGTTTTGGTCCAGAGTACATTTGCACCTGGTACCTGTTAAATGAAAACAAATGAAAAAAGTAATACTAACTATGGGGAAAATTAGAATTGCACACCTTATCCACTGATCTACTACACTTACAGTGATAGTGCCCTCAGCACAGCTAAGCACAGTATATATTAAGCAAGAACAAAAGAGAACCAATGAGAACAACAAAGCAACAGTTAATGTTCTCTCACTACACTAACTAGTACTCTCTACAAGATAACTACCACACCAGGACAGAAAAAGCTGTTGTAAACAATTATAAATAGAGACAATTAAGTGAAAATCAGATACACAAGCAGTTTAAAATCAGCAGAATAGCAAAATGACTTTAACTGCAGTAATAAAATGCAAAAAAATTAACTTTCCAAATTTTTGTGAAGTCCTGAAACATGGTAATCTGAGCTTCTTTAACTCAATTTTAGACTACTGAATAGTGGACCATAGGTTTAGTTCTATGAATGAGAAATCCATGTTTTTCAAATACCACTAGGCCAAGAACATGGTAATTCTCCCTCAAAGAATTTATAAACCTATTCCCAAAGTTACATTTCTATAGTCTGGCTACCTCAGGAGTTATGATGCATTACTTATTAGAAAAGGCTACACCAATGCTTCTGGCTCAAGCCATGCTGTACTACAACTAAAATGGTGATTGTTAGCATGTCAGCACATGATGGTCATATCAAAGGAGAAGACAAAAGGTGACGCAGAACAGGGTGCCACACAGGAGGATCCACAGAACGCACTAACTGAGGCACATGTTATAATATGAGCACAGCATGCCCATGCACTGGCATTTAATGCAAAGTAAACTGGTATAAACCGTGACATGTGGAAGCATGTATGCACTAGGTGTTAACAGTAATATCTCCTTGACATTGTCAACAGTGTGATGCATAAAGAAAAATGATATACAAGCATGTGCTTCTGCCATAACTGATCTGCAACATAATGTAAGCTATGTACTGTATGTAGCATAAACGGCATCCTTTATGACAACTGTCAGACACCTGCTGTTGTGCACGTGCCAATAACACATGCACAGATGATGTGCACACACATACCATCTGGGCACACCAAATGTACAACTGCAGTAGTAAGTAAAAGATGCACTGATCTGCAGCTCTGGTCCTATAGATATAGTAACAGTTTACTGTATGCAATGTGCAACAACAAATACACAACAAATAGTAATGTGGTTGGTTTATGTGTGAAAGAGGCCACAGCATTCCTGAAAGCAGTACAAATTATCCAAAAAGATGTCAAGAATATTGTGGTACAGAAGGTGAAAAGAAAACCTTGTGCTGGCTAACATGGAACACTATGTAATTTGTGAACAAAGTATTAAAAGAAAAGGGACTTAAATGATTGCATATAACAAAACAACTTTCCAGAAGTATTTATATTATAGAAGGACATTGCAGTGTGAGTCTGACGCACAATTAATAACCTTAAAGATTATATAATATGATTTTTGGAAAACAGCGTGCACAAACTTTATCGAGGCAATAATTTACAAAGTTGCTTGTTGGCTACTTATTATTAGTCAAATATTGCAGCTACCAGGCATCTAGATCATTTAAATGAAAATGTTTTCTTTCACATTACACATGCAAGCAAAAACAAAAGTTCACAGTGGAATTAGAAAACTTTTTGTGGAGTTAATGTAAACCATACCTCCAAGCAGAGAGCAACACTCCTTGTACCCCCTAACTAATATTATCAAGACTTGCTGTATCTCTAGGAAAGGGAATTCCCCCTGCAGCAACCTCTATCAATTAAAGCAAATTCTGTGCTCTTTGACATGATCAGCTAAGTGGCCATAAATGAAATATCCATTTATATGTGCTAAAAACAGTGCGTGACTATCAAAACTGTAGTGGTGGTTAAATATTGCAGCAATTAATGTACCCTAAATTTGTATGTAATATCGTTTAGAAAAAAGGAACAAAATTAAATGATTTTATGCAATAATGCAAGTGGTTAACCTAATGGTAATGTACTGTAATTTCTGCACTAAAAGACACAAATTAATGACAGAATGCAGTAATAAGTGACCAGAATGATTTTTTGTGAACTGCACAATTATGTGATATCAGAAAAGGTTAATTTTACATATTACTGCACATGACCTTTTCAGAAGCATTTCAAGACATTTTTGACTGTTTAAACAGACAAAAGGAGGCAACTAGTATTTTGAATAAATGGCAGATTATGGAAGATTATTTACTGGCACAACCATTATAGCTGTTTTGTGGGGCGCATGGACAGGTGTTTCAGTGTGGCTGGAAACTCTAAACAATAAAATGTCTGTACTTGGGCATAATTTTAAAATACCTGAGCATGACATGCATATCAGTGTTGAAGTTGCTATCAGGGAATGCTAAACAGGTCATACATATGGCAGTTTGGGCAGAAGATTAAGGCTGTGAGTTGTAGTCCCAGTGGTACAGGGTTTGATTCCCTTAGTCCTCATTTGCTATTGTGTGACCATTGAGAAAATCGCTTAACTAGACATTGCTCTGGGAGCCACAAGGAATTGGATAGGCTCCTTAATGGTCTACTGGACTGCAAGCCTAGTAACTATCTATAAATTACACTATGCAGTCAGTGATATTCCAGATGACAAACTAATTCCATTGTTACTAACATAAACGGTACCAAAAGTTATATACTGTAGCATAGATTGGTAGCCTTAATTAAATCCTCCAAAATGTTATTCAAAGAAACCATCTCTTCTATGGGAAACTGAGATATTTAGCCAAAACCTACTAGTAAGAGATTTTATGTAACATTGTGATTAGAACAGGCACACCTTTTTTTCCCAAAGATGATACAGTATTTGGTGAAAAAAAAACAAAGAATGAAATGTTGGAAAGCCACTGATGATATTTGGAGGAAAGCTAAATCTATTCAAATGACCCTTAAACAAAAAAATTATTATTGCACAGACTGATGCAAATATGAAAGAGGACCAACCTAAAGCAAATGATGCTGGTATTCAAGAGGTAGAAGATGGCAGTGTACTTAAAGACAAACACAATATTTAGGAGAAAAGGAGAAAGGAAGGGAATTGTTTTCTTTCCTAATAGGAGAAAGTGTCCATAGAGTAAAGTGGCTGAAGAAAAGAGGATTAGGAGAAAATAATAATGGATACAACATTTTAGAATGATGAGAATTTATATGGAAAATTAATATAAGAGATATTAATGGGGTATGACAAGGGGAAAAAACAACACAGAAAATCTACACTTACGTTATTTACTTTACTCTTCTGTATATAGGAGGAATAAGGGATGTAGTAAAAGAGAAAAGACGATCTAAAATAGTTGGAAACGATAAAGCTATATGGTATTATTTACAGAAGCTGTTCTTGATATTACTATAGTCATTACAGTTAAGAGGAAACTGAAATAAGGAAGGACTTATTTCGGACTAGTAGAACACAAAAAGTAGAAGGTATTTTGGCTATAAAAAGTTTACACGCCCCTGTTAAAATGCCAGGTTTTTGTGATATAAAAAAATTAGACCACAACAAATAATTTTTAAATTTTTCTCACCTTTAATGTGACCTATAACCTGTACAATTCAATTGAAAAACAAGCAAATCTGTTAAGGAAAAATATAAAAAATAAAAAATGTACAATAAGCTGGTTGCATAAGTGTGCACACCCTTAAACTAATACTTTGTTGAAGCAACATTTGATTTAATCACAGCATTCAGTCTTCTTAGGTAGGAGTCTATCAGCATGGCACATCTTAACTTGACAATATTTGCCCACTCTTCCTTGCAAAAGTGCTCCAAATCTGTCAGATTGCGAGGGAATCTCTTGTGCACAGCCTTCTTCAGGTCACCCCACAGATTTTCTATTGGAACTCTCTAGTGAAACTGCAAGGATGCATTTCATAATGAGAGTAAGCCCTTATGTGAAAGGAAGATAATATGGAATAGAGAGGACTAAATAATGCTCAGGATAGGGATATGAAAATTTTCTTCAGAAGGATACAACACAACTAGTTATAAAGAATGTTTTAATACTTTATGGGATGAATATGCTTCAAAGGTTAAGATGCAAAAGATTTGATAAGGGTAGTGAATGAATATGTTGACACATAGAAGCCTAGTAATAGTCAGGGGAATCGGGGTCAGAGAAAAAGAGAGAGAGTGAGCAGATAATCAATAATACTTGGCAATTTGTGGAAAAGACCTGGATGATAGGATAGGATGGTTAAGAAGTAACAGTATAGTTGGGCTGGATGAGATCCCATCAGAATGCTATAATGTTCTAAGACAGGACTTAAAGAGATTGTTAAAGAAGGGTATACAAAAGAGACTTGTCAAAGAGAGAATACGAATATGCTGAATGATACCTTGCTAGTATTTATTCCTAAAAATACAGAGCTTGGAGAACTTAATAAGTGAGGACTCTGAACATAATGAGTTGAAACTATACAATTCTAGCAATTGTGGTTTTGAATAAATGTTGATGTACATAACAATCAGACTTATGGTACAGAAGCAAAGTATGTGTGCAAACTTCTGGAAGTGTTGAAGGTGTTTTTTTAATTTTTTAGATGAAAAGGAGGAGGTGCAGGAGCTTTAGATAGGCTAGAAATGGACATTGTATGAATCAGATATATCAGTAATATAATATGATAAACCTAAATTGTGCATGTTATTAAAAGGAGAAAAACTCCTTAAACAGATGTGACCAGTAAGCCACATTCTTTTAAGTAATTTATATAAATTAACTTTTGACTTAAATAAAAAGTTAAAGGAATACAGGTAATAACTGAGGAAGTTGTGCATATACACATGATATGACTATTTTTACAAAGGACCCAGTGTCAGTAAATGTAGTTGCAGAATCATTCATAAGTCTGAGGCAGAAGAAAAGGCTATTGTAATCTATACTATGATAATAGTGAAGCTTTTTGTGTGACTATGCCATTTTTGACCAATGGAGTATACAAGCTGGTTGAAGGAAAAATAAATATTTTGGCAGTAAAATTTGGTTTAGGAAATACAGGAGATTTGAAATTAGAGAAGGTCATTAGGAAGGTTAAGATAAGTGGAACACCTATAAAGTTATGAACCCGAAAGTAGAACTTAACTAAGAGAGCAAGTACAAAACATTTATTTTTCTTTGTTTTTATTTTCTGCCTCATGTAAATTAGAGGTCAGAAAAGTAAAGGGGTTTCTGGCTGAATCATGTTAAGAGGGAATCAATATATTTAAGTAATGAATATAACTATTTAGGAAAAAGATATTATAGATATTGTAAAGGTAGGTATGATGACAAGTATATGTAGGGAAAACACAATGGTCATGGAATTGTCAGACATTTTTTATAGGAAAATGGGAAGTATATGCAAGCAAGAAATATTTTCTTTAAAAAGTCAAAAGGCAAAACCAATATTTATGGCAGGGTAGGGCTGTCTGGATTTCACAATAAAGTCTAGAAGTTGTGCTTCTTTGCCACTATTAACCTCGTGCTGTGGGGAAGGGTAACATTTTCTTTGCATCATGTGGATATTGGGCAAGGCAAAATAGCAAGAAAAATATGAACCTGTTGGCATAATGGTTAAGGTGTTCACCTCCCATGTACAAGGTACAAAGTTCGATCCTGACCTCCGGCCAATGCCTGTTTGGTTCATAGGTGTTTACTAAGCTAACAACCACAAGGACCTTTTTAACTCATTCACTCCAATGGAACTCAGGAAGTTTGCACTGTAACTTCCAATGGGCGGAGCCTAAACCTCTTGACAGAATCAAATTATGTCCTCACATTTCAAATAAATGTTCATATCTCTGGAACCATAGGGATTATGAAATAGTATAAATGGCAAAACCGAATTTTATAAGTCACAGTAAACATAGTAACTATTACATTTGTAATATTTTGTAAACAACTTAAAATATCTCAGCAACCACTCAAGTTACAGACATACTGCCAACAACATATTATTCATGTAGCTGAGAGCTTTCATTTGAGGCTAAGGAGTTCTGTCTGTGTTACCTGCTTGTTGAGACTGTGAAGGCTGCCAGCCCAGCTAGATAGAATTTTGTAAATAATTCTGTCATTTGTGAATAGTAATATGATTTGTATGCTTGCCTTAGTGTTCTGTACTGAGCTTCAAGACTGTAACCAAAGTGCACCCTGCTGGAAAAGAGCAGAAATGCATATGAACTACATGCCTATACAAATGTATGTGTTGATGGTAAAGGCTGGAATATACACAGTTAACTTGCAAACTCTAACAAAATAAGTGGAACTTGTTTATGACTCTGTTGTCTCTGTTTCAGCTTAAAATAGACACAATGTCTAGAGTTGTAGGCTTTCCTATTGTCTGAAAACAGAGGTAATTACAGGTTTCCAATGTAATTGTTTTACGACTTCCAGTTTCAAGCAAGCATCTAAAAAATAACTGTCAGCTTCTAACAGATAAGTATTTTTCATAAAGACATGTTCAATTCTGTTGGTATCTGTTTAGCCTGGGAACTAGATGCAAGTGTCAAATAGTAATGTCATCTAGCTAACCCAGCAGTAATGTGCATTATTAATTTAAGAACTATCTCAGATAAAAAGTCAGTGCATTATGTGTTTTGATCTGGAACAGCAAACATATCTTCAGCACTTCTCATCTGTATTTGCCTTGATCTGTAAGTAAGTTATTTAGAACATATTTTCTCTTAGAGATAGATAGGAATATAGCAAGATTAGTGTAGATGTTTTCTGTATTTATGTCAGACTGTCCTGCAATGCTGTTTTAAAGCATTTCCTGTGATTTTGAACTCTGTTGTCACTGTGTTGAGTTAATGAGTATTGTCTTGTCCTTTTATTATTTATTATTAAATATATTTAAACTTTTTAATTGTGGCTGGTTTTGTATAGAGATAGTTAAGCTCTTAGGGTACTTGCATATGTATTTTGCAATACTGCACAGGCCACTCTGGAATAGCCTTAAAAGTTCTGGTCACACTTACTATTTGGATAACAGTAACATCACACAGTAGGATTGGGCACCCTTTGGGAAGGGCCTTATTATTAGCTGATAAGTTGTGGTTGGTGGCAGTGATTTCTAATGTATAGTCTGGGCAGAAGGGGGCATAGCTAGTGAACATGTGCCAGCCTTCCCCAGGAGTGTCTGTGTGTTTGTATATAATTCAAATCTTAAAGTGTGTGTGTGTCAGCTACTTGAGCAGGGACATGAAGCACTGATTGGACAGAGAGGGTGCTGGAGGTTTTGGCTTGACTACATGGCTGAGATCTTAACCCTATAGCTGTGCCAGTGGGGAGTCTTATTGGGGATCTGGAGAGAGAGGGAGAAACCTACCTCAGACTGACTGTGATCTCTGTGTGCTCTTAAGGGAAATTGTACCTTACTGTGCCTGTACTTGTCATCCTACCAGTTTGCACGTATCTCACTGGTGTTAGTGGTGAGGATTGAGGCTCCTTAGTTACTGGGCCAGGGCAGGGGTGTCACATATTAATTGTTTGACAGTGGCAGGATATCCATATCAAATATTAATTGGTTGATAGTGGTAAGATAGCCACATCACATATTATTGGCTTGTAGTGGCGTGGATATTGAATTCCTGTAGCTTGTGTACAGT
The DNA here is from genome assembly GCF_019279795.1 of Protopterus annectens. Lineage (NCBI taxonomy): Eukaryota > Metazoa > Chordata > Ceratodontiformes > Protopteridae > Protopterus > Protopterus annectens. The sequence continues at coordinate 1,924,954,483 of NC_056731.1, read as the reverse complement.
GATCACTGGAGGTATTTTTGTACTCTAAATCGGCCACCCAGTGAACATTCAGAGTTGATGTCACAATTGTTTTATTTTTTTGTTTAGTTAGTAAGGGAGAGCAGGCAAGCATGTCAGCAGAGGAGAATGGCAAGCTGACAAGGAGCCAGTTGGCTGAGATGTGCCAGGCTAAAGGAGTGGTGCATGCCAACCTGACTAAAGCATACATGATTGCAGCTTTAGTCACAGCTGCATCAGAGAATAGTAATCAGGAGGACAATCAGACTGTCCGTGGAGATGTACAACTCTCAGAGAATGGACAGCTCCACCTTTCCACACAGGCTTAAAACTCCATCTGGAGTTAAAGAGACTTGAGTTAGAGGCCAAGCATTTGGAAATGGAAACAGCAGAGAGACTGAGACATCTGGAAGCTGAGGAGAAGGAGAGGTAGAGACAACATGAAAAGGGGATGCTGACTCTTTGCCAGAGTCATGGAGATAATGGAGAAGGGAGTAACCGAACCTCAGAAGCAACAAAGGTCAGTAAAGTTTTTCCACAATTTACAGAGGAGGATAATTTTGATAGATTCATTCATATGTTTGAGAGGGTATGTAAACAGTATAATGTTGACCAAGGGCTCTGGGTATGGTTCCTGACCCCCTTACTCCATGGTAAAGCTGTAACTGTTCTGTCCAAACTGTCTGATAATGACTGTCTAAATGATAATGTTGTAAAGAATTGCTTGCTAGAATTTTTTAAGTTAAAGCCTGAAGCTTATAGGAAAAAGTTTTGTGAGCACAGATGCAAGGCAGATGAAAGTGTGTGTGAATATGTTGCTGAACTAAGCACTTATTTTCATAGGTGGATGAGTGGATGTCACATCACTACTTTTAAAGGGCTGGCAGACCTTTTGGTGAGGGAACAACCCCTTAGCACTTTGGTTGAGGACATGAGGATCTGGTTAGCTGATAGACAATGCCTTATTGTAGATGAAATAAAACAAAAGTACCGAAACTGACATAGCTGCATAGCTCAGAGTGATGAAGCGGTGGTAGCACACCATGAAAGTGCTTACTCTGTTTTATTTTTCATATTAAAGTTTTTCACTTGTATTTTACCTGCAGCTGTGTCAGTTTTGATACTTTTATCTGTTTTAGTCTGTCACTTTTATTATACCGTTCCTTATTTTACTCCCTACATACCATTTATGTTATTTCTTACTGTAGATGAGTTGGGAAGAAGGGAGACCTATACCTAGCAAGCAGGGCATCACTGCACAGGAAAGGGACACCCAATGCTGCCCGTGGGTCTAAAGGAACCCATGGTGGGAAACTCAGACTGCCCCGACAGAATCTGCCAGTACCAGGGGAAGCCACTAGTCCAGGAACATGTCCAGGACCTAGGGTTAAATGTTTTAAATGCAACCAGGGGGGCCATGTAGCATATAGATGTGCACAGAGGCAAGGTGGGGAACAAAAGGTGGGAGAGCCAGTAAGTGAGAATGACAAAATGCCAACAGTAGGTTGTCTTGAGACAACAAGGGTACCAAACTACCATCCTGCAGATGTCCTGCTAGGGAAGGATTTTGATAATGGAGTACCATGTGTTCATGCAGTTACACGTAGTCATGCTTGGAGAAAAGCATGTGGGTCTCATAGCCTGGGGTAGACCCAGGCAGACCGCACACTTGCAGCCACGACTGGTGAGGTGGTTACTTCAGTGAGGGAGCTACCCTGTAGCAGTGAGACTGAAGGTGAGACACAGCTGTTTGTGGGTACTGATGTTTCCTTGGACAGAGTGACTACAAGGGCAGAGGTGAGTAGTAGTACCCAGGCTGACAGTGAGACACCGCTGTCAGAGGATACCAGACTTCCTGTGGAAGGAGAGCTGGGAAAGGTTACAAAGAGAGAGTTGAGACAGGCTCAGCTCTCAGACCCTACATTACAAGGCCTGAGGGAGGTAGCTAGGGAGGAACCTGATTCTCAGGGAACAGGAGAATCTCTATACTGGGACAAAGGGTTACTGTATAGAGAGTAAACCCCTGAGGGAGGGCTAGAGGGTGAGAGAATACAGCAGTTGGTAGTGCCTAGAGCCTATCATCTGGCACTTCTACCCATAGCCCATGATATTCTCTTTACAGGTCATATGGGCATAAAACGTACAAATAGATGTATTATGCAGAAGTTTTAATAGCCTGGGATTTCCAGAGATGTAACAGGGTATTCCAGGACCTGTGAGCAGTGCCAAAAGGTAGGCAAGGCAGGAAACAAGGTGAAAGCTCCTTTGATGCCTTTGCCTGTGATTGAAGAGCAATTTTAGAGGGTAGCTGAGGATATTGTGGGGCCTCTGAGTACTCCAGGTTCCACAGGGAAAAAGTATATCCTAGTGGTAGAAGATTATGCTATGAGATACCCTGAGGCAGTGGCTCCATCCTCCATTGAGGCAGAAAGGTGGCAGATGCTTTGTTAGAGGTTTTCAGCAGGGTAGGTATCCCAAAAGAAATACTGACTGACAGAGGTGCCAATTTCATGTCAGACCTGCTGGCTTGTCTGTGGAAGTACTGTGGGGTGATGCACCTAAAGACCATCTCCTACCATTCCCCAGACTAATGGTCTTGTTGAGATGTTAAACTCTACACTCAAGACAATGCTATGGGCATTTGCAGGCCAGTTTAAGAGAGAGTGGGACAAATATTTGCCCCACCTGTTGTTTGCTTACAAAGAGGTTCCCCAGGAATCCACAGGTTTTTTGCACTTTGAGTTGCTGTATGGGCATATGGGGCCTCTAGACTTAATTCGAGATGAGTGGGAGGGTGAGTGTGAATCCCACAAGGAGTCTGTTGTGGCATATGATAAGGCTCAGGGAACTCATGGGCTTAGCCCAGGAGAACCTCACAGAAGTCCAACAGCAGAAAAAGGACTGGTATGACAGGAATGCTTGAGCTAGAAAGTATGCTGTAGGGCAGCAGGTAATGGATCTCATTCCTGTCAGAAACAACAAGGTGCAGGCAGTTTGGGAGGGACCCTACAAAGTGGTAAAGAAGGTCAGTGATGTTAACTACATGGTAGAACTGCTAGGCAGGAGCACAAATTGTACCATGTTAACATGATGAAACCTTACCATAATAGGAAACCCTTGTGCTGAGGATTTGCAGTGGATTGCAGGAGGAGTCTGAGGGGGATCTGGTGACTGATCTCCTCAGTGAGGCTCGGACTCACACCTCAGTGGAAGGGGTAGCAATGTCCCAGCAGCTATCTCCTACCCAGGTTCAAGAAATCCGAACAGTATTGCAGGAGTTTGAGTACATGTTCACTGGGAAACCAGGGTGCACCCACTTGGTGCAGCACCAGATGGATTCAGGACCCCAGAGGCCTATTAGGCAGGCCCCTTATAGGGTGCCTGATAGAATCAAACAGACTCTGAGGGAGGAGATACAGGAAATGTTGGAACTAGGGGTAATTCAGGTGTCCAGCAGTCCCTGGACCTCCCCAGTGGTGCTGGTACTGAAGAAGGATGGCAGCACCAGGTTCTGTGCAGGCTACTGCAAATTAAATAGTCATACAGAGTCAGATGCTTACCCCATGCCTAGGACAGATCAAGCCCTAGAGCAGCTGGGAGGGGCTAATTATCTTACCACCATTGATCTACCAAGGCTTACTTGCTGGTGCCCTTGACTCCCACTGCTAGAGAGAGGTCAACTTTTGTGATGCCTTTTGGCTTGTATGAGTTCACAAAGATGCACTTTGGGATGAAAAATGCCCCAGTGACTTTCCAGAGGCTGGTAGATCATATCATAGCAGGAGCAGGAGATTTTGCCCTTGCTTACCTAGATTTTATTGCCATTTATAACCATTCCTGGCAAGAGCACCTTCAGCATGTCAGGGAGGTGCTGGGCAGACTACAGAGGGCAGGGTTGACCATTAAGCCCAGCAAATATTAGGTGGGTATGGCAAAGGTCTCCTACCTAGGACTTAGAGTGAGGAGTGGCAAGATCAGGCCAGAACTGGCCAAAGTGGAAGCCATTCAGGCATGCCCTGCACCTTTTACCAAAAAGCAGGTGAGGGCATTTTTAGGGACAGCAGGGTACTACAGAAAGCTTGTCCCCAGTTATAGTACCATAGCTGCTCCCCTCACAGATCTGACAAGGAAAAACAGGCCAGATAAGATAGTGTGGACCCCAGCATATGAGCAGGCATTCCAGAGGCTTAAAGAAGCTTTGGAAGGGTCCCCTGTGGTAGCCAGTCCAGATTACAGCAAATAATTTGTTGTGCAGATGGATGCTTTGAACCATGGGGTGGGGGCTGTACTTAGCAAAATTTCTTCAGAGGGAGAAGAGCATCCAGTGGTTTACCTCAGTCATAGGCTCCAACCCAGGGAGGAATACTATGCAGCTGTAGAAAAGGAATGATGAGCCATAGTGTAGGCACTGCAGAAACTTCAGCCTTATTTGTATGGAAGAAAATTCACTGTAGTTATAGACCACAATCTCCTAACATGGCTACTTTGATCCACCCAGCAAAATGCCAAGTTGCTAAGGTGGAGCCTAGGGTTGCAAGCATATGATGACAGTGCACCACTGCAGTGGGGTTAGCAATGCCAATGCAGATGGGCTCTCAAGATAGGGAATGGGGTAAGGTATTCCCAGATAGGCTCAATCCTCTCAAGCAATGTTTCTCAAGGGTCACTTGAAAAATTAGCTTGAGTTCTCGGGGGGAGGGGGGATTGTGAAGGCTGCCATGTCCAGCTAGATGATTTGTAACTTAATGTCTCAGACCAACCAGATAAATTATGGGAAAAAATGCAATGTTGGTATACTCAGCACATTAGTAAATGTAAAACCTTATTAGGGCAAGTTCATGTACATGCATTATGTGAAGGGTGACCACGGTGGTGCAGAGGTTAGCATTGTCACCTCACAGCAAGAGGTTCTTTGGTTCGATCCTCTGGGTTGCCTTCTGTGCAGAGTCTGCATGTCCTCCCTGTGGTTACGTGGGTTTCCTCCGGGTACTCTGGTTTCCTCCTACATCCCAAAGACATGCTGTAGGTGGATTGGGCATTCTAAATTGGCCCTAGGTGTAAGTGTGTGCATGTGTATGCCTTCTGTGGAAGGCTGGGCACTGGGCTGGCATCTTGACACCTTAAATCTCCACTGCCAATCATGAGCGGACAGGTGTTCCACTGTGGTGACCCCTAGCCAGGAAAATCCAAAAGAAGAAGTAGACGAAGATGTACATGCATTATGTAAATGGGTTGTAACTTTTAATTGGTATCTGAAACAAAAAATGAGGCATGTCATACTAAATGTTTATTGTGTGAATCATCTGAACCTGCTTTTTGTGTGCAATGTCATAAAAATACAGTGCAGGCCATAGCTCAAAGGTTAGACTGTAAAGAGAAACCTGTTAATGGTGATGAACCAAAAAAGGGTAAAATGCTTATGTTATATACAGATATTAAACAAGTGTGTTCTGTTACTGCATTGATATCAGAGTTAGAACCACAGTCAAATCTATTATTGACAGAATCACCTATAGATCCTGTTACACACTGAGGTGGTGGTGCTGCGGTAGCGTTGTCACCTCACAGTAAGACGTTGTCCTGTTTGATTCTCAGCTAGAGTGTCTTCTGTGTAGAGACATGCGTGAATGGGCGTACCTTCATTGAAGGTTGTGCGTCAGGGTCAGCAACTCAGCATGTAAAAATCTACTGCCAATCATTAGCAGACCAGAATTCCGCTTTGGCGGCCCCTAACCAGGAAAAGCCGAAAAACACAACAACAACCTATAGATCTTGTTACACCCTTTAAAAAATATGTACAATGGTGGAATGAAACCACTGCTCAACACACAACAGATGAGGACAGGGGCAAGGTTCTTGATGATTTAACAGAAGAATTTAACAAATTTCTAAGAGATAGACAAGGTGAGGTCAAAAAGTACAGAAGCGATATACAAGAACTCTGTCAAAAGTGCATAGGGGCCCTACAATCAACAGAAGAGTCTACTAAAAATTATCATAAAGCCTGTAAAGAACTGCAAAAAGAAATATCAGATCTTAAGCAGCATTTACAGGATAAAGAAAATCTGGTTAGTGATGTTCATGATAAACTAATACAAGTTAATCTTCGAACAGAAGAGTTAAAGGAGGAATTGCAGAGCACAAAACCAGTACAAGTCATAGAACAGGGCACCACTGCAGATTGATATACACAGTCTAGATTATTACAAAGCTTACCACAGTGGAATGATAAAAAAGGTATATTTTATAACATGCTTGCATTTGAAGAATGGGTAGTATACACAGCAGGATCTGATGTATGGACAGATGCATTGCTCAGATGTTTTTGGATTTTTATTCCCAAATGTTTAAAAACTTACATTCAGTTAAAAAAGACACTTGTCAGTTAAACACTAAAGTAGGGCGTATGACAGCTGTTCTAATGGCATATACACAAGGGCAGCCTCTCACAGCTAAGCTGTTAGATAATTTAAAATCACAATTTCAGATAAATTAATGGAACAAACTGACCATTTCAGACTTGCCTTTCAGATCATATATCAAAGGTCAGAGAGGGACATGCAAAAACCAGAAATACAGAAACAGTTAATACATTGCTCTCTAGAGCAAGTCAAAGGGGTCTCAGGGATATTAAATGCATTTATGAAGAAAATTCAGATACCCTCACTGATGTGGTACAAAAATTAATGAGGGGACGGACTATGGCCAATGATGGGGCATTATACTCACACCATATCTTTGCATTAGGAGAGGGTAGTGAGCCATTTAAGGTAATTGGAGAAGTTAAAAACTAGGGAAGGCAACAGTGGTGTAAACAACCACCAGCAGGTAGAGCTGCATCTGGACCACCAGCTCCTGTCCCTGTCACTGTATCACCAGGATCAGGTGTAGGTAATGAACAAAAGGCACCAACATGTTTTTTCCTGTAAGAACAAAGGGTATGTTAAACAAAATTGTGATTATTATAAAGCTTGGCATAAAAAGAAGGAAGAACAGGATGTGTTTCCAAAAACAGAGCCAAAAGATTTGCAAGAAAAATCAGAAAAATGGGTCTATGCACAGAGACCTTACAATATTGGTAAAGATAGTTATAAGGGCCATCAATACACAGTAAAGGGGGATGTATGCCCCATAGATTTTCAAGAATCCTCACCTGTAAATCCAAAACATTTAATAGAGCAGGCAGTAGGGATGGCTGGGCAGCAGTTATGAAAAGAGATTGAAAAACCTAAATATGTAGATCACTCAGACACAGAGGAAGTTGACAAGCAAGAACATGCAATGTGCCATATTTCATTTGACAATAAAGGGGAGGATGACTGGATCTCCTTACAATAGGGGTGTGCCCCCCCACACTGGTATCTTTCCTGACTACTTTTAAAAGGGTTGAGACAGACAACCACTGATTGATATCTGGGTACAGGGGTCACTATTCATTATGGAAAAATGTCTTATTAGATAGAGGAGCAGCAGTATCTGTCACAAATAGACAATTTCCTGTAAATCCTATAAAAAGGTTTGCATTTCAGCATTTAATGGCACAGGATGCTATGCAGTGAGTAGCCAAGATGTAGACATGAAATTTAACCAAGAAGGACAGACATGGAAGGGTGCATTTTTAATTCATCCATCCTGCTCAACTACCATTATTGGTATGGACATTCTAGGATCTTTGGGCATAGTAATTGACTTGCCTAGCAGTATTCTGTGGATAAGAAACAGGAAAAAAGCAGACGGAGAGAAAAGTGCAGGTTGCTGTGCAATCTCTCTTCCTGAAAAACCTGACAAGCCTACAGGATATGTCAATATGGACAGTGAGGATATGTGGCAGCATTTACATCAGCAATTTCCAAATCTGTGGTCCAAGGGTCCCAGTGATTGTGGAAAACTAGAAATGCCAGTAGGGGTAGGTAATGATCAGGATTATATACCTCCATTTTAAAAACAATATCCCATTCCTAGGGAGGCAGAAGAACATATGGAAAAATGTATTGCAGAATGGAAAAAGGAAGGAATTATACAAAAAGGCAACAGCCCTACAAATTCACCAATCTGGCCAGTCAAGAAAAAACATGGGAGTTATCATCTTGTTATTGATTTATGGAAGATTAATCAATTCACAACTCCTAGAGCACATTTGATTCCAGGAGTTCCAGAGTTGTCTGCACATATTACGCCACAAAGTAAGTGTTTTATAGTAATAGATTTAGCAAATGGCTTTTTTTGCAGTACCACTCAGGAAAAAAAGACTGGCCATGATTTGCCTTTACATTTAAAAATTAGCAATATGTCATGACAAGATTACCTCAATGATTTCAAAACAGTCCAGTTATCTTTCACCAGACAGTAGGATCCATCCTCCAACATATAGAAAAGCATGATTCAGTGTTACATTACATTGATGACATATAAATCCAGTCTGAGACAGTAGAAGAACATGTACAGCTTCTTAAAAAAATTTTCATACTCTACAGAAAGCAGGATTTAAGGTTAAAAGTGAAAATTTCAGTTTATATCTCAAGAAGTCAAGTTTCTAGGTACTACTATAAAACCAACAGGAAGGTCTCCTTTCCCTATGCATGTGCAAGGCATTTTACAAACAGAAAAGCCATTGACTATAGCAGATCTACAAAAAATCATGGGAATCATGAATTACAATAGGGAATTTATAGACGATTATGCAACCGTTGTTCCTCTTTACAAAATGTTACAAGAACAGAAGAGCTCCACCTTTTTAGAGTAGGGACCCCATGAGGATGAGGCATTTTCAGAAATAAAAGTAAAATTAGCACAAGCTACAGAATTAATAACACCCACACCAGATTTGCCATTTGTGCTACAGGCAGCAGCAAGGAAGAAAACATTATCGGTGGTGCTATTACAAGAATAGCCACATGGTGGTGACAGAATGGAAAAAAAACATTCAGTTACTTTCTGTAGTAGAAAGATGACCCCAGTGGAATTGGGCTACCACCCTTGTATAAAGCAGGTATTAACCATTTACTGGGGTATCAAGCCAACAGAGCACTTGACAGTATTTTCCAGTATTATTGTACAACCACCACACCAAGCAGTAAAAGCTCTAGTAGATCATTTTGAAATGAACAAAATCACAGATGGTATTAGTCAGGCAGTCTGAAAACTGTCACATGGGATATGAAGGAAAACAGCATAATTGCCTAGAAAAAATAATGTCACCAGACGTGCATTTTCTGGCATCTGATTTTGACAACTTTAAACCATCCGTCTTTATAGATGGAGCATGGTATTGGGACAAAGGCAAATACTGGACAGGATTTGCTGTAGTTCCAGAAAATCCACAGATGGGTTCTCCTGAACTAATCAAGTTACCAGGGAATATGTCAGCTCAAAGAGCTGAATTGGAGGCAGTGATGTATGTGCTAAGGTATTATAATCCTGTAAACATTTTCTCAGACAGTGCTTATCTAGTAAATTCTTTAAGACCACATATGAACACCTGGATAAGGCAAGGATTTGTAGACAGTGTAGACAAACCATTATGCCATGCCAAAATAAAGATACATAAAGTCATAACAATGTCAAATCAACAAGGACAGTACAGCATTTTAAAAGTAAAAGCACACCAAAAACCAACAAGTGAAACTTTCATGTTAAATGCATTGGCTGACTCATTAGCAAAACAAGCAGCACAAAGTGGGGAAAAACTTTCAGGGTATGCCCACATTGATGCAGAAGTTAGTGCCTTAAAAACAGAAGTTAGTACCCTAAAAGAGTTAGACCAACAATCAGTTAAGGAAGATCTCATAAATATTCAAAGAAAGCAAGGTTTAAAAGAAGAAACAGACCAATGCACGACTGCAGGAGTACCGCCAAAGGAATATTATGTATATCCCACTACAAAAGGGTTAAGGTTGCCTTATGTACCATGTCAGTTAGCACATCAGTTGGTCAAATTAAATCGCCAAATACTGAGACATGTAGGAGCTGATAAGCTATGGGCAGTTGTAAAAGAAAAATATTGGAACCCAAATTTAAAAAAAGGTCTGTAAGCTGATTGTAGAATAATGTCTAATCTGTTTATAGGTAAATGCTAAAAGCAAAAAGCCAAAGTTGCATCGGGTACAGCCAGCGGATGGGTCATGGTATGCAGTCCAGATAGATTATGCAGTTTCTTTGCCAACAACAAAGGGAGGTTACAGACTCCTACTAGTAGTAGTGAATGTCTTTTCAAAATGGGTAGAAGCAATTCCTAACAAAACCATGACAGCAAAGGCAACAGCAGAAGCCTTATGGAAAAATATTTTCTGTCATTGGGGGTGCACACGTGTCATAGAATCAGATAATGGTCCACAATTTGTTAGTAATCTCATTAAGCAAATGTGTAATTTGTTGGGCATACAGTAAAGATTTCATGTACCACACCATCCCCAATCCAAAGGCATAGTAGAGCACATGAATTGGACATTAAAAGAACATCTAAAAAGGCATGCTTTGAAAAAGGCATTACTTGGGTACAGCATTTGCCTGGCATTTTAATGGGTATTTGGGCAACATCAAATAGCAAAACAGGTATTTCACCATATGAAATAATGATAGGTTGTAACATGCCCATACAACTACCACTTGATCCAGATATACCTAATGATAGGCCTATGTTAGAAATCAGAAAGTATCAGCAATGGTTAAAAAGGCTTACAGAAATATGTGATTACAATGCAAAAGAGCAAGCATCCCACCTATGGAGAAAGGAGCCACTTTCATAACTACATAGCAGTACGTGGGGTATTTTTTCATGGTTTTCCTATTCTAATACCAGCCAAGAGTTGGTTAATATTAAGTGACACAGCGATATTTCATAAAAAAAAAAAAAATGATAAAAATGAGTGCAAAACCAACATTACATGTTGGTGAAGTAAAACAGGTAAACATTTTATGGTTGTACATGATAAAACTCCTACTATGGGACAAGTAAATGGCAGTCTAGTAAATAACAGTGTTGCCCTGTTAGATGGGTTATATTACATTTGTGGTAAATATGCTTATAAATGGTTAGCAAAGGGATGGGATGGCACCTGCTATATAGGGCTAGTAGTACCAGCAATGCATCATGTAAAATAGTTGCCAAAGGGAAGTATTAGAAATGCAAAAAAGAAAAGAGACATATTACCTGTAACTGACAATCCAGAAAATCCAGTAAACACCTTAGATAACATCATTTATTTACCACCAAAATCTTGATTACTTAAAATTAAAAGAAATGGATCTAGGAGATGATGTAATTTCTAGAGCAGGTATATTCCCTTGGTATGGAGCAGCAAAAGCCATTTGGGAGTTAAGAAAACTATCTAAATTGGTAGAAGTATTGGCAAATGCCGCTTTCAGTGCAACAGCCATACGAACTATGGTTTTACAAAATTGAATGGCATTAGATTACATAATGGCCTTCCAAGGGAATACATGTGCCTTAATAGGAGAACAATGTTGTACATTTATTCCAGATAAAACAGAGTATCTAAAAGCGCAATTAGAGGTCATTGCGCAAGTGTCACAACATGCTAGAAAAAACTGGAATGACGATTGGAGTGAGTGGTTTAGTAATCTATTTACAGGCTGGCCAGGAAAAATTATCATATTTTTAATTGCTGTTATTGTTATTGTAGTGCCTGCTTGCATATTGATTACATGTATTAAAGTTTGCTTAACAAGAGTTAATCAACAAGTTACTGTTGTCAATTGTCATGATAAAAATGTATTACCAAAAATAAAACGGGGGAACTGTTAGAGTGTGCTAAAGAATGAATAAAGGTTAAAATCATTTCTGCTACAAAAATGCAAAATAAATGAGGCATACAATAAAGCTTGCTTAAATGTAGAAATAGAGCTTAGGAATATGTAATGAGTATCCATACTGTGACATAGCTCTGACTCTATCTCTTAATAGACATGCTTTTTATAAACTCAGCAATACATGCTCTCTTACAAAGCTGTTTATAAATGGACATATGTTTTACTCAAAAGCAGAACAGTTTGACGTATTCTCACAGATGTTTCCTTTCAGACTTCTGTTAATGGACATGGCTTTTTATAGACTCAGCAGGAAAACAATTCTGGAAGGCAAATATTGCATGCATTCTCAAGTGCTTACAAATAAATATTAAATGGTTTCACAGAAGGACAATCACAAAACATTTCCTTAAAAAAAACAAGTCTAAAAAGAAAAGCATCTGTGAAACAGATGTTTCCATATAAATCCCCCCCCAAAAAAAAATACCAAGAGAAAAACAGGATCTAAAGTTCCTGAGAAGAACAGTGTAAGTAGACTGTTAAAATTCAGCTATGTTAGAGGTATTGGTAGGAACACACTTGTTCCGAGATATTGTATTGAAGAAGCAGTTATAATCTTCCATTCCAATTATGAGTAAACCTTTGCACATTTATGCTACAAACTGACAGAAGAGTATGTGTTGTTTGTTTAAAGAATACATTATTTCTTAGTAACTGTGCTTATGGTAAAATACTATTGTGCTGCAAAATATATTTTCTTATCAGTGCAGGTTGCAAGGCTCTGTGTTTTAAACAGATTGCAAATACAGTCATGCAAAACTCTGTGTGATAACCAGGCTCTGATTCAGCAGTAAACAGCCAACAAGACTTTGTGCCTTAAGAAGACTTTGGCTCTAGTTCCAGTGCAGCATAGCAGTACCTTCATAAATTAATGTTTTAATTCTATGTCATTTGTGAATACTAATATGATTTGTATGCTTGCCTTAGAAATGTAAAAAAAACTGCATGTTCTGTACTGAGCTTCAAGATTGTAACCACAGTGCACCCTGCTGGAAAAGAGCAGAAATGTGTATAAACTACATGTCTATGCAAATGTATGTGTTGATGGTAAAGGCTGGAATATACAGAGTCAACTTGCAAACTCTAAGAGAAAATAAGTGGAACTTGTTTATGACTCTGTTATCTCTGTTTCAGCTCAAAGCAGACACAATGTCTAGAGTTGTAGGCTTGCCTGTTGTCTGGAAACAGGGGTAATTGCAGGTTTCCAAGGTAATTGTTTTACGACTTCCAGTTTCAGACAAGCTTCTAAGAAATAATTGTCAGCTTCTAAGAAATAAGTATTTTTCATAGAGACATGTTAAATTCTGTTGGTATCTGTTTAACCAGAGAACTAGATGCAAGTGTGAAATAGTGATGTCATCTAGCAAACCCAGCAGTAATGTGTATTATTAATTATTAATTTAAGAACTATCTCAGAGAGAAGGTCAGTGCATTTTGTGTTTTGTTCTAGATCAGTAAACATCTCTTCAGCAATTCTCACCTGTTATTTGCCTTCTCTGTAAATAAGTTATTTAGAACATAGTTTCTCTTAGAGATAGATATGAATATAACAAGATTAGTGCAGATGTTTTCTGTATTTATGTCAGACTCTCCTGCAATGTTGTTTTGAAGTATTTCCTGTAATTTTGAACTCTATTGTCACTGTGTTGAGTTAATGAGTCTTGTGCTTTTATTATTTATTATTAAATATATTTAAACCTTTTAGTTGTGGCTGGTTTTGTATAGAGATATTTAAGCTCTTAGTGTACTTGCATATGTATTTGGTGATACTGTACAGGCCACTCTGGAATAGCCTTAAAAGTTCTGGTCACACTTACTATTTGGATAACAGTAACATCACATAGTAAGATTGGGCACCCTTTGTGAAGGGCCTTATTAGTAGCTGATAAGTAGTGGTTGGTGGCAGTGATTTCTACCTTATAGTCTGGGAAGAAGAGGGCATATCTAGCCAGCCTTCTCCAGGAGTGTCTGTGTGTTTGTATATAATTCAAATCTCAAAGTGTGTGTGTGTGTGTGTGTGTGTGTGTGTGTGTGTGTGTGTGTGTGTGTGTGTGTGTGTGTGTGTGTGTGTGTGTGTGTGTGTGTGTCAGCTACTTGGGCAGGGACATGAAGCACTGGTTGGACAGAGAGGATGCTGAAGGTTTTGGCTTGACCACTCAGCTGAGATCTTAACCTTATAGCTGTGCTAGTGGGGAGACTCATTTGGGATCTGGAGAGAGAGGGAGAATCCAGCCCCACAGTGACTGTGATGTCTGTGTGCTCTTAAGGGAAATTGTACTTTACTGTGTGTGTACTTGTCATCCTCCCAATGTGCACATCCCTCAATGGTGTTAGTGGGGAGGATTGAGGCTCATTTGATTACTGGGCCAGTGCAAGGGCGTCACTCCATGAAATTTATTATTGGGTCAAGGGCAGGGCCATCACAGAGATATTCAGAAAAATGTAAAAATTATATTTATATAAATTAGTATCATTAAAACAACAGTATATATCTATTTACCTGCACTAGACAAAAGTCAAATATTAATGCAGCTGAGTTTGCCATTGTGTATGCCTTACAATGAAATGTTTTAAAACTTTGTACATAGCATGGTTGTAGAATTATTGATGCAAATATGAACAAGCAATATCTGACGCCTAGAGGTGTCAGTAGGAGTTAACTGCAGAAGCACCTGGAGGTGTCACTCAGATGTAATGAGTTAAGCCTAGCCATGCATCCCAAATCTATGGCAAGTTCTGATACCCTTGATAAGTGTAAGAATGGCTTTGGGAGATGAACCATTTACAAGATATCTGTGTCCATTAGAGACATAGGTGCCAAACTAGGGATGAACTTCCAGTTTCCCATCCAGTTATCCAAGTTGCACAAGTTGGAGTTTGGACCTACTAAATAAAGCAGGACAACCTGAATTGGTGTTGATAATGGGTGACTTGGATGCACATGTCAGAACAGACAGAACAGGATATGAGGACTGCCGGGATCCCTTTGAAATATCAACTTACCAGAATGTTGATGTTCAAAACAGTGAGACCACAATGTTGAAACTTCAGAAAGCCAAACTCCTGGAATGTTGCAATTTAACTCCGGGAAAAAGTCACCACTGGGCCACCATGGTAACCTTTGCCCTGTTCTCCACTGTAGTGCAATCTCAGAGATGGTATATTTAGTTAGCAGGAGTATGAGGGCACAGCAAACCCCATGCTGGTGGGTTTAGATTGCTTCTGTTCATATTAAAGTTATTGGTGGCACAATGGTGATTTTCCCAGAGTTAAATTGCAATGTTCTGGGAGTTCGGCTTTCAACATTGTGGTCTCGCTGTTTTGAACGTTGACATTCTGGTAAGTTGACATTTCAAAGTAGACCTGGACTGCCTGGGTCCACATGGGTGGAGCAACAGGAATAAAGAAGGATAGGCCATTCTAGACTTTTGTATGGCAAATGGCTTGATAGTAGCCAACACATGGTTCAGAAAGAGAAACAGTCACAAGATCACATGCAAGAGTGGCCAACATGCTACTCAGGTAGACTTTCTGCTAGTAAGGAAAGGGCACTGGGGTCGAATCAGTGATTGCAAAGCCATCCCCAGTGAAACAGTCAGCCCACAGCATAAACCACTGGTTACCACAATCAGCTGCAAGCAATAATCAGAGAAAGTTCTAAGGTCAAAAGAGACCAGGCTGAAGACCTGGAAGTTGACTGGAGAGAAAGTACAACAGTGGGCTCTAGCACTCCAAGAAGAGGAGGAAATAGGTTTAGCTAAAGAATAATGGCAGTGCCTCAAAACAGCATGTATGAGGACTACAGAACAGATATGTGGCAGAGCCAGGTAAGGAAATACGGTACACAAGGAAAGCTGGTGGTGGAATGCAGGAGTCCAGAAAGTCACCAAGAGAAAGAAGGAGTAAAGAAAAAAGTGTGAGACAGAAAAGATGGACCAGGCTAGGAAGGAATACTGGTTGGCTAACAAAGAAGCTAAGAAAGGAGTTGCAATACCAAAGAACAGGGCATCAGAGGCACTCTACTAGCTTCTGAAAAGTGACTTCAGTAGGTGGAACAAGGAAACTATATCAGATTGCAAGACAAAGACAGAAAGATAGAGAAGATAGTTAGGCATCCTTCATAAGGGATGCCAGAAATAACCTGCTCACCAGTCCTCAGGACATCAAAGGCAGATAGAAGAAGTACTTGCAGCAGCATCTGAATAAAGAAAACCCCACAGAAACTGTACTGCCCCAGACACAGTCTACGATGAGAGAATAAGAGAAGTCCACCATAGAAGAAGTAAGAATAGCACTTAGGAAAAATGAAGTCATGGAAAGCAGCAGTCTCAGATGAGGTCACAGCAGATATGATAAAAATGCTGGGTAAGATACAGGAGATATGGCTCCTGAGGGTACTCATTGTAGTGTGGTGAGAAAGATGTATTCCTGATGACTGGAGAGTAAGCATACTCATGGCAGTGTACAAGAGCAAAGGGGACATCCACAGCTATGGGCAGTACAGAGGTATCAAACTCCTGTCACATTGCATGAAAGTTCTGGAGAAGGTGATTTACATATGGATATGCAGAGTTGTAGAAAGTATAATAGTAGATGATCAGTTCAGATTCAGATCAGGATGTAACACAACTGATCCAATATTTGCAGTGAGACAGATAATGGAGAAGAAGCTGGAGATGAGGAAAGAGTGCAACTGGGCATTCCTAGACTTGGAGAAAGCATATGACAAGGTCCCAAGAAAGCTGATCTGGGCAGTACTGCAGTGGTTCGAAGTTCCCAGAAACCTTGGTACAATTAGTGCAGGCTATGTACAAGGATCCAATGACTTAGTTACAAATAGTGTTTGTCTCAAAGATGGGTGTTCACTGGGAGTGGGTGTGCACTAGGTTTCAGATCTGGGCCCACTGCTGTTCATACTGGTATTGGGTATGTTAGAAAACAGTTTGGAGGGTACAAATCAACAAAGCTGCTGTATGCAGACAATGTGGCATTAGAGGCAGACTCTGAGCAAGAACTTCAGCAAAGGATAGGGGAATGGAATGCAAAAATGAAGGCACATGGGATGAAACTAAGTACAGATAAGACAGTAGTTATGGCAGCAAATTGGGGAAATCAGAAGAAGCTAAGAACTGGGATAGAAGGGAAGATACTGGAATAGGTTAATAGCTTCAAGTATCTTGGAAGGGTGGTTGAGGATAAGGGAAGTCTGAATGAAGAGGTCAAAGCTAGAATCAGAGGGGCTACAGCCAACTGGCATAGAATCTCAGATGTAGTCTATGACAGCAGAATGCCAAAGAAGCTGAAATGTAAGGTGTACAAAACGGTGGTGCAACCAGTACTACTGTATGGTACAGAAATCTGGGCAGTAAAGGCAGAGCAGATGAGAAAGCTAGAGGTGATGGAAATGAAGTGCCTAAGAAGGGTGGTACAGACTGTGGGACAGACTAAGAAGTAGCTCCAATCGTAGAAAAGATCAATGAGAACAGATTATGGTGGCTCAGGCACATGTGCAGAAAAGCAGAAGACAATTTGGTGAAGAAGATTTGGGACAGACAGAAAGAAGGTAAGAGGAAATGTTGGTGTCCAGCAAAGAGGTGGATGGATTGTGTGAGAGAAGATCAGCAACACTCAAGCATGAGTGTTGAAAAAGGCAGGAGTGTGACATTGAATTGGGAGAGATGGCGACAGTTAACACGATACTCTGACCCCATGTAGAAGGTGGGGAAAAGGGGGATGATGTTAATGGTTGCGATGAGGACTGTAGAGAAATTCATAAATTACTCACAGATATTAAGATGACTTGGGAAGAAACTTTAGTAGGAAGGGAAAGGGTAAGTTAGTTTTGTATGTTGTAAAAGTTAATAAAACCAGCATTGCTTACTGTGGCAGTTGTGTCTCTTGCTATTTATTAGAAAATAAAAGTTAGAAATATTCATAAAACATAATCCCTGGTGGATAATGTGTTTAATAGAAAGTTATGAAGAAAGTTTGGACACTCAGAGACAATTTTTTATGTGTAATATTACAAAGAGATTTGAGAAGTACTTGGGTATGAGTTGAGGGGAAAATGGGGGACATACTCGAGATTTCACAAGAAAGTCTAGAACTTGTGGTTCTTTCCCATTATTACCTTTGTATCATGGGGACGGGTGGACATCTCTTTGCATCATGTGGATATTGGGCATGGCAAAATGATGAGACGAGTATGGATTAAAGTGCAACATGTTTAGGTTTAGAAAAATTTAAGATGTGTGGTAGAAAGAAATGTTTTCCGTTTGAGATAGGGTGTTAAATTTACCTGTTTTAAAATGCAGTGGGTCTTATATTCTTTCCATTAAATATCATGTATAAAGGAATATATTCACATTCAACATTTATATTGAAGAATGATAACATTTGTATTCTGTGGGTTTTGAATAAAATTATTGAACTCATTTTTTCAATATCTTTAACATCCATCTCAGTGGCTACACACACAGACAGATAGGAATTTGATTTAACACCCTATCCAAAGAAGGGCATGTAAGTAGCACAGCACCCCCTATCCCTTTGATATACCCCAGCGTCAGTATTACAACATAAATCCAAGCATTTAGTGTGGGCCTAGAACCATTAGTTTTCTGACCTTCCTAGTATAAAATGTGTGCTACCCAATAAGGCACTGACATTCACTCCTTCACTTTTTCCTCCAGAATTAAAGAAAATGAAATTCTGCTGACACTGAAAATCATTCATGCTCTTTTTCTCTGGGACAAGGGAAAGAGGAGGTGGACCTGGTTAAGCAAATCATGGGTCGGTCATCCAAGGATAATCCTTCATGCTTTAGTACAACACAGTGAATGTCTTACTTCATGTCTTGTAGTGAACACATTTCAGAATAAGCAGCAGTACACGTTACTGACATTAACAGCATGCCAGAAAGAGGGAGGTAAGTGTGGCCTGCAGAAGACAGCTCTAACAGGCTGTCACAAAGAGGGTGGTAAGAGTGGCCTGCAGGAGATAGCTCGAACAGTCTGTCAGAAAAAGGAAGGTATGTGTGGCCTGCAGGAGACAGCTCTAACAGCCTGTCAGAAAGAGGTAGGTAAGTGTGGCCTGTAGGGGACAGCTCAGTTTGTGAACTGATTTGTTTAAATGGAACCAGAATCAAAGGGACTCCAGCAGATAAAAAGATAAGCTTAAGGTTCTCTCAATCACAACCACACAGACACAGACAGACAGACACGAAACTACATAAGACATATGCTGTGCCATATGTGCATATGCATATTCTCTTGCTCTCCTTCTTCTTAACATAACTAAATAAATAAACTGGGCCAGTTGTCCCTTGTGCACTCATACCTGAGCCTAGGATCCCATTAACCCTATCCTTTTTACAGCTCAGTTTTGCATTAGGATGGTATTATGAAACCTGTAAATTTAAGGTATGATCAGGTCCATTACTGAGAATGTTGCACCTTTGGGATGTACCTCAATAAACCTATCAAACAAATAAAAAGACCAAAAAGGTTCCTAACCAGAAAGATCATAAGCATTAAGTTCCTGAACTACCAGAAAACACTGGTAACTCTATCCCTTTATGCACCATTTTGCAGACTATTGAATGAAATGTCAGAACTTGTAATGCCAAGTCCTAACATGCCAGAAAAAAAAGTAAAATACAGGAGATAGGTGAATATAAAAACATCACTCTTTTCTTTAAACTTATTTTTCTATTTTTGTGTTTTTTTTTTTTGTTTTTTTTTTTTGCAGAAGGCAAGCCCCCATGCAACCCTGATATAACACACACACACACACACACACACACACACACACACACACACACACACACACACACACACACACATGCACACACACAGCTCTACTTTCTTTAAACAAAAGTACATTTCAACGAATGTCACTTACCCAAGCTCATTCCGCTGAAGTGGAATTATAGCGAATGTACTGACTGCCAAATTCCTCTCCCTGTGAAAGGACATACTTGGCCACCATGGTAATACACTGAAGTAAAACAAAACTAAGCCCACCAAAATGGGAGGCTTTGCCCCCACCCCACAATTCCAAGACTGCAATAAACTGAAGAGATGGCAAAGTTCACCATGGTGGCCAAGTGGTTCCTCTCACAGGCAAAGGAATTTGGCAGTCCGTGTGTTCTGTGTAATGCCACTTCGGAGGAATGAATTCAGGTAAGTGACATTCACTGAAACATACTTTCATTTAAAGAAAGTAGACACACACACACACACACACACACACACACACACACACACACACACACACACACACACACACACACACACACACACACCAAACTTATACTCAAAGTATTCTGAGAAATGGCAGTCTCAGACTTAGCATATGTAAGTCTGGATTTTCATACATTTGGTTTCCACATTATGGGAGCTGGCTTTCCAAGAGTCAATATTTCAAGTTGTTTCTTGTATTGCAGCCTTGGAGTTCATACATTTAGCAATGCTGGATTATGGTAGTGCAGGTTAACAAATGTAGATTTGGTGGAAGAGGTATCACTGCATTTTTGGCAGTATATTGTACCATAATGTCAGTGTCCACTGATGATTTAGTACAAACCTGAACCTCCGATTACTTTGTTTAATGAAAGGAAATCTGCCGTATACATTTTGTTAATCAGGAGGGCAGCATTAGTCAGCATTAATAACAGCATGTGAGTATAAGACTGTCTACAAATGAGGACTGTCAGTCTACTTCTGATGTATATAGTAGGTTATCCATTGCAGAAAACACTACAGATGCAGACATAACTGACAAGATATTAATGTTGGATGTCATGGCAATATAGCAAAAAATGAATTTAACCCTCAACTAAAAAGATGTAATTAATGTTGCAACTTTAGAAGTATATACTGAACAATAAGCTTGAATTAACTGATTTTTTTCTGCAATTTAATCTGGCAAAATATAAAGTCCATTCTATAAGCATAATAAGACACTCATCATCTGCATTGTACACATTTAATAGCAAATCCATTCACTCAAGGCTTAATAGTAATGCTGTCAGTTGTTGAGATGCCATCAAGGCAAAAGCAGCTTTCATGGCTGCCTGAATGACAGATTCTCCAGGCAGTGCTGACCCCATATTGGTACATTTCATGTATGGGGAAATGAATGGGTTCAACCTGATAGGACAGGGAATGATGTCAGCAGGCGGGTCTACTTCAAATACCCAAAAGCCGAAAATGCCAAAGACAACATAGAAGAGATGAGAATAACAAAAGTTAAACACTTGTCCAATGTGGGGAATTATGCCCATTTCTCCACAGTAGTGCAATCCTGGCATTGGTATATATTTTGGTGGGGCACAGCCCCCCACATTGTGGGTGTGGGGCATAGTCCCCCACCTAGGTGGGTTTCAGGTAGTCTGGTACGTTGTACTGTACTGTTGGGCAAGTGTCTACTTCCCCTGGGAATACTTATGCAATTCGGCATTTATTCTCATCTCGTCTATGTCATTTTCGGCATTTTCAGCTTTCGGCTATTTGAAGAAGACCCCAGTAGGCATGCGGGCAAAAAAGATAAAGAAAAAAATATTTGTGTCAGTGAACAGAACTTTCACATTTTTTCTTCTGAAATATGCACTTGATTAGTGAACAGGTTAATTTGCAGTTCATTCTTTAGCATTAGTGAACAGGTTCATTTGCAGTTCATTCTTTAGCATTAGTGAACAGGTTCATTTGCAGTTCATTCTTTAGCATTAGTGAACAGGTTCATTTGCAGTTCATTCTTTAGCATTAGTGAACAGGTTAATTTGCAGTTCATTCTTTAGCATTAGTGAACAGGTTAATTTGCAGTTCATTTTTTAGCATGGGCTCCATCTGTTTTAACTAACATGTGTAATACTCGGTGTTTGCAACCACCTTTGTCATAAATGTACAGAATTTAGCTTTATCATTGCGCAGTATAAACACATCTCTTATCTGTTATCTATTGATAGCATGCAGAAAAAACAGTTGATCAGACTGCTTATTATCAGAGTATGGAATGCACTTAATGCAAAGTTAACAAGCCTCCAACTAATGGCCACATAAAGGACAAAATTAAAATGTGGTGACACAGTTTAGGTTTCAAATCCCTCCATCTTCTCCTCACTCACTAATATATCTGCACCACAATTATCCTGTTTGCTGACAGTAAAAATGTAACATTTTTAAATAAAAATAAAAATAAAATAAAAATGCTGCCTTGTACTCTCTGCACTTCACTGCCCCAGTGCAGACAATAAGGAATTGATGCTACCAATTCAAATATAAAATGTGTACATATATAGTTATGATAGCCTCTGCTCTTTTATTTCCAAGGTATATCGCCAAACTGCATAAATGTCTCACCAATGAAATATAATGTACTTGTAATAATGCAAATCTTTTTCTTACAGTATTGCAGGAGCATATAAACTTCTGGCTGTTCATTTTATACTGTTAGATAACTAAAATGTGGTATTTCTCTCTTTGAATGTCTCCCGTCGGGAGCCCCCTGAAAATGGGGATAATCCTAGCAAAGTTAATCTGGAATGAGAAAGTGAACAACCACATAAACAAATGCATAACTAAATTCATAAACAAAGAAGCATTCCTTTATTCAGAGAATACCGTCTCTTCTTGGCAGCAAATCAGAAACTGATATAAGTACCAACAAATTAGTGCAGCTTCTTTGTTCAGTGGCAATAGTTGTAACAGAAGCCATACAGAAATATGTCTTTTTTTTCTACCTTTGGCAGCATGAACATTTTATCTCAAAACATGGAAGCAAATCTTGTTATTCTCCAAACTATTTAATTTAATCTGTAAAATACAATAAAAATAAAAATGTCAGTTTTAAATGTAGACAGTTTAGAATAGGCATGGGATAGATTTTATCTAGGACTGTGTGCCTGTCATTGTCCTTAGGCATGCATTGACACGTAACACCTTTCCACTACCCTCTATCCAACCTCTTCTCCCCCTACCCACTATCCAACCCAAGCTTTAAAACTCCCACAGATGCACTATATATTATCACCTACTTCCCACTGTCTCATCTATACCCACTAACTCTCCCCCTAGACTAAGATGAAAAGTTTTCCCTTAAAATGTCAATAAACTTGTCTATATTCTCCCTCTTAGACAAACTGGCTAGTATTTTTAGTTTTTCCTTTCTTGTCGTATCTTCATTACATCTTCAAGATTATCTCTACTAAACATATACTGTATGAACAGCATTCATATGTTACTACCTGCTATACTTTTATTTGTACATCTAAACCACTATGCTTATGTAAATATCTTATGCAATCATATGTTATTATCTGCCTTATTTTATAACTGTATGTCCAAACCACAATGCTCATGTAAATATCTTATTTACAGTATGTTAGCAATTCCTCTGGAGCTTTTCTCCCCCAGCCTCTACTGAAAATGGATAGCTCTGTCCAGTCGGACTTCCCTGGTAAACAAATATAAAATAAATAAATAAATTGACAGTTATGTCATGCAGGCCTCACCATGTCTTGTTGATTATTTATATAATGAAAAACACAGCCCAAATAGCATCAGTTTTGAGAGGGTCTTGATACAGTTTATTATGGTAGTTTTATGCCAGCCATAGGTAGTATGCATTCCTGGTGAAAAAATACCCAAATGATTCCACCTTACAGGTTCCCAGATTACTACTAAGCTAACTGGTTTTAATGGCCATTTTAAGCCTAGACAATCACCCCATGTCAGAATCAAACCCTGCACCTCATGTCTATAAGGTAAACACCTTAACAATTATGTTAATTTTAAAGGATATATGTGATTATAAAATATGTATAACCCATGATAGAAGAACTGAATAATAAACCATGAGTAAAATATTTTGAAATTCCAATATTAAAAACCCTCAGGCTCAGACAATAAATACAAAAACTGGAATACTTAAAAAGAAGCAAACCTGATTGTGTATTACTAACACATTAATAAAAAAGGTGGAACAAGTGAATTAAACACTGACCCGTGCCTATCATATGTTCTCCTACACATCCTAATATCTCAGAAACAGAAACATTTGTTTAGAACTTTTACTACATTGGTTTTGTAACTACACATTGCATATCTTCCATTTCAGTTCTCCTGCTCATCAAGTAAATCCCATCAGCATGTTACAATTGCTGGTTAACTGAGCCACAGGATGCATAATATAGCATTAACCAATGATGTGGGTCTGGTATATTGAAGATTTACCCATGGTTGGTGTGGTTTCGTTTCCTTATTCTGCACTTTGATGATGTACTGTGCGTGCATATGGGACTTGCATTCCCAGGGTTATGCAGTGCATCACTGGTTTAGCAAGCAAGCAATGGAAAAAGGATGATCTCCATTGCTATTTTTTTGAAAGAAAAAAATGTAATCTCTCAACAGTTTAGAGGTATTTGCAAGATAGGAAAATACATGCTTTAGTTTGTAGAATGTACCTGATTTTTTTTCTTATATTTTCTGTGGTCCCTTAACATACCTCATGATTTTTTATTTAAAAAAATGTGAATATGTGTGTACTGTCTGGAGGAAACAAAGTCTGAAACTGAAATGTCTATCATTATTTAGTGACTTTGTTTCTCAGTGATTTGTTAGAGAAAAACAAATTTTATGAGGAACAAATTCACTAAATAATCACATGCATTTCAGTTTCAGAGTTTCTTTCATTCAGACTAATGCGTGAATACCACATAGTACTAGAAAAAATAAATTCTGGCTGCTCAATGATACTTTAGCGGCCGGAGTTTTAGCATTGACATGGATACTGGATATTCACATCCCGACCCCACCCCATGCCCAGAAAACCACAGTGAAATTTCTTTGAAACAGTCACCAAGGCCTGGTGAATGACATAGTCTTGATTTACAATGGGCACATTGGTTGGTCTGACCAATCAGCATGTTCCTTTTGGAATGTTATTGGCCAGTTATTGGATAATAGGCTTTTGCTTCCAGAATGTTGAAAGATTTTCATTCTGCACTGGAACTGACCAGATTCTGAATCAAATCTTTCATCCTTTTTATTGCAAAGTTTCCATAATCCATAATCCTGAGAAATACAGCTGCCTTAGGAAATAATGATGCAGTTTATTCAGGTATATGCTTACAGTTTATGTTAGAAAATGCCAATGTAAATGTTCTATATGGGCATTTTAAGTGATATCTGCCTCCACACACACACACACACACACACACACACACACACACACACACACACACACACACACACACACACACACACACACACACACAGGCGTGCAAGCACCTTCTCTCTCTCTCTCTCTCTGTTTCCAACACAGTGATGTAAACCATAAGTACAGAAAATAAATAATTGCAAAATTTTGATAACATTATTATTTTTCTTTTCCTTCTTTTTTTTTTATTCTGTCATTTAGAGTTTAAAGAAGCCCTTATTTCAGTTATATCTAATATGTTATGAGATGGGCATATAGAACATGATTTTATTTTACAGCTAGAGGCTGAATGTACTTACTTACTGGACCATACCTTAAAAAAAATCCCCCTAGGAGTTTATACAATCCCAATCGTGTGTTAATGGTTATTCATTATAATATTCTTACATGAATTTTGTAGAATGGTTAGGGGTGGTAGTAATTCAAGAAGGAACGCAATAGTGTCTTGTTCCAGAAGTCCTTCTAATTTCTAGTAAAGATATGCATATCCTGGAAAATGACTTGCCAAAATTAGCACTTTGTGGTAGTGGGACAAAGCCATAACAGTGGCCCGGGTAACCCAGGGTCAGTTAGCAATTCATGTATCTATGGTGCTGCCAAAGGGAGGATGTGTGTGTCCATCTTGGTGGGGCTGGGCTTGCTCTTAGATGCACCTCTTAGTTGATCCCTAAAAGGAGTCGGGGATGTACAGCTGACATTAAGCATCAGCAGCACTGGCTAAAATGAAGCAATGGCAGGATGTTATACCAGCAGCATGCCCCATTGCATGTCCAGCCTGAACATTACAAGTCTATGCAAGGGAAAGAGAAGTCAGGACATGGAAAAAACACATGTTAGAAGCAAGGTGATGCTACCTTAGGCAGAAGTGTAGCAAACTATTCTGGCATCTGGCACAGTCCCCCCAGTCTGGCACCCCTTTAACTTTAAGTTTAGGAATTAAAAAAAGGTCTTCTTTCCTTTTAAACTGTAGAAAGCAGATGATACAGGTTATGCAACACACGGAGTAATAAAATGCTTCATTTCTGACTTCAAATGCAATACATTCACTTCTGAATGCTGGTAATGCACTGAAGACTGATCAGCATCCGCTCATTATGCTCCCTGACACTTTGTGACCAGGTTGGTTACCCCTTCACCATGTCCTCACTATCTCTCTGGCCCTAGGCACTTAAATCTCCTCATTCTCCCCAAGCATGGGCCATAGTTAGTCCAGGGAAGGAAGGAGAGTCCAGTAGACCTGATGGATGAGGAGAAACCCTGGGAGCAGCCAATGGTCAGATGCAAGGACTCAAAAAGTGAGAAAACAACTGATTTGCTAAAACTTTCATTAATATTTTTATGGAAAGCAAGTATAGTTGAAATCTGACTATTAACTATTAGAAGCAATATTCTGGAAAACTTGAATTTAATTAAAACTAGTGCTGCAAGGGATACTTCAGTGTTAGCAAAACTACAGCCTGCACATTTATAAAAGAGATAACAGAAGTTATAATCTGGGAGGGGGATGAAGCCACACTGAATTACTTTTACAAGTATATCAGTAATTCCAACAGCTTCCTGAGATTCACAACTTCTCACAGCAAGTTCTCGGTCAGTTGTTTTTAGACATAACATATCTGAGGGCACTGAAAACAAAGCCTCTCCGATAACTTGTTTAGCAAACCAACCAAGTTTAAAATACTGCTGTAAATGTTATAAAATTTCAGGGGATGAGAATTGCATGTGTCTCCAAAGAGTTTAGAGATTTTGTCACAAATCTAATCAGTCTACACCAAGACTTCCTGGCAATAGAATACTGATTCCATCCTCAACCCCAAGAGAAATTAAAAGGAGACAGAAGACCACATTTTGAGGAACTTCCTTGTGAAAATCCTAGGTCCCAATAAAAACCAACACCAGGCCCCACAGAAGGACAAAAGAAAAAGAAGTATGATTCTCGCTTTTACGGCGAGTTACAAAACAGTCAGAAAGGTCATGACTGACAACTGAGTGGTGATTACAGACACTAAACATCTGGAAAAAAACTCATATCACCCCATCTTTGTTTTGGTTCCAAGACAGCCAGGAACATTAGGGACTAATCAGAGTGCAAATTCAGTCTAGAGGAGGACAACAGAGGAACTTACGCCTGTGGTCCCCCTTTTTGCACTTACTGCAACTACATGAGCAACAAGGACAACTTCTTTTGCCCAGCACTCAAGAGAAAAATCAGCAGCACTTGTTCTGGTAATTGCAACCCTGCTTTTGTGATATACCATTCAGTGCAATGGCTACAGCTGTCTTCATGTAGGGAAAACTGTGAACAAGTTCAAAATAAGGTTGGCACACCACCTGTCTGACGTCAGACTCCAGATTCTCAAAAAATAACTAGTCAAGCACTGCCATGAATTCCCAGACCATTGAGGTTTCCACTTCCACATCCTGGACAAGCTAACTATGGGTCCAGTCAAAGGAAACAAAAATGTCATCCTCAAAAAAAATGGAGTTAAACTGGCAGATCAAGCTGGATGCCCACCACCACACTAATCTAAACTCAAGCATTTCTATCAAAAGTGTGCTTGCACTCATGAAACTAAACCATAAATCATTCAGCTGAAACATCTGGACTGTTTAACCTATGACTTGTACATTAACTGGGAATTAACTCTAATTGTTGCTGTTAATACAAAAAAGCCAGTCAATAAATTAGATCAGTAGATCACTGACTATGGCAGCTGTAGATTCAGAAATGTAAACTCTAGATAAGAAAATGTATCTTCTAATGTTAGAAATGCAAGAAATGAATAACTCATTAATCAAGCATATTGCATGGACAGACTCTAAATTAAAAGATATGGAGGAAGCAGTGATGGAACACTCTGATGCTACATCTGCTATAACATCAAAAGCAGCATCTCTCAAACAAAATCAAGAGTAAATAAACCAAAGATAATAATATAGTGAAGTTAAATTAATCAATGTGGAGGACTGCTGCAGAAGAAATAATGTTCGATGCATGGGAATACCCGAAACATCAGAATCATGGCAATGCGTCCCATTTATGGTACAACGTATAAGAAATGGACGGGTATCCCAGAATCAGATATTCATGTAGAAATGGCTCATCTTTTTATTTACCAAAGGGAAAAATTCAAAACCTCACCCTATGCTGGTATGCTTTGAAACTTATTAGTTAAAGGAGAAAATACTCCCCTCCCTTTGGACTTCAGGGAAGCAAATATATTTTATAAATAGTCGATTATTTACTGACAATGACTACATCCCTGAAACACAGATCCGGCATGTTGCTTTCCTGCTGGCTATCAGAATATGAATGAGAAACAGGTGGAAATTTAGACTCCTACACCTACCAAGCTTATCTTAAGGTTTGTTTGCCAGGAGAAACTCATACTTACATTTCACCAAACAAAGCGAGGAATAGGCTAGAACACTTTTCTACCTAAAATCAGCAGCCTCAGTCCTAAAAAGAGAGGGTAGTGTGGCCATCCTCCATACCTCTCAACCGAACTGAATTCCTCAGTAAATATAGGTTTTGAGGGCAAAATATTGGGGTATCACAAATTCCCGAGTGGCCCCTTTAATTTCTGAATTTCCTGGGGGGTTTTTTTTGAAGTTTTATATAGGGCATGCGCATTAACGTCACAGATAGCCTGTCAGAATGCCAACTCTTGCCAAGCCATTAATCCACGTGTTTATTCAGTGCACATCACATCTTTCTTCTTCCAGCTCCTCCAGGTAAGGCAAAAGTGCATTGTTGCAGAAACTTTCTTTTACTATAAGTGCAAGAGAGAGATTCACTTAACAGCAGTCTACAGGCATCATACTTTGAATTCTGGTTAAGTTAGTGTGTGCACTTTGAGCTCTTTATTTGCAAGCCAGCTTACAGGCAAAAGTGTATTGTTGCAGAATGGCAGCCAGGCATCATACTTTGAATTCTCAGCAGTCTGAGTGAGATTACTTTTTCTTTTGCGAGAGAGAGAACTTTTACAGCTGGTGTGTACTTTGAGCAGGCATCATACTTTGAATTCTGGACTGGTTAAGATCTTTTAATATGTGGAAACAGCTTAATGGCTTAATGACAGCCAGGCATCATACTTTGAATTCTCAACAGAAACTTTTATATGCAAGAGAGTGAGAAACTCGTATGTGCAAGAGAGTGAGAAACTTTTATGTACGAGAGAGATTACTTTTACTTAATGACATCCAGGCAGTCTGAGAAACTTTTATGTGCAAGAGATTACTTTTTCTTTTGCAAGAGATTACTTTGTATTCTAACTTTTACTTAACGGCAGCCTGGCATGTATTCTGACTTTTGCTTAACGGCAGCCAGAGAAAACTTTTATGAGACAGATACAGCAGCCAGGGATTATACTTTGTATTGTGGTTAGTTAAGCTGGTGTGTATTTTGAGCAGGCATTATACTTTGAATTTGTGTGTGACTTTGAATTCTTGACACAGATTACTTCTGACTTTTACTTAACAGCAGGCAGGCATCATACTTTGAATTTGCGGCAGAAAATTGTATGTGCAAGAGAGTGAGAAACTTTTATGTATGAGAGAGATTACTTTTCCTTAACAAAATCCAGGCAGTCTGAGAAACTTTTATGTGCAAGAGATTATGTTTATGAGAGAGATGACATACAGCAGCCAGGCATCATACTTTCTTTGATAAGCTAGTGTGTACTTTATATTTGTGTGTCACTTTGAATAAGCTGGTGTGTACTTCTCAAGAGAGATTACTTGCTCTTTAGGCATCATACTGTGAATTCTGGTTAAGCTGGTGTGTGTACTTTGATCTCTTGTAATATGTGCTGAAATTGTGTGTGTGTGTGTGTGTGTGTGTGTGTGTGTGTGCAAAATGCCCCACTTAGGTATAATTGGTGGTTAGGGTTACTCAGACTCTAACCTTGTACCTTAAGTACATGGAGCAAGAGCCTAAATTCCCTACCCATACCACCACTCATAATTCAAGGAGTTAAGTCTATAAATCCATAGTTCTCAACTGTCCAAAGTTTAACAGAATGTCTGGAATGTTTGTCTCATACTTTTGGTCTGTTCCTCTTAAAATTTGTTGTTTTCTGGAAAATCATTGAGAACTAAATTCACTAAATAATGATAGCCATTTAAGTTTCAGTCTTCCTATCTTTCAGGAAATGCATGGTAACACAAAACATTTTATTCCAAGCAACTTTTCTAAGATTATACAAGCAATGTTTAAAACGTGTCCTTGGTTTTGCTCCTTTGTCCCACCTCCCAATAACTTTTGGCTTTTCCAGATTTCTTGTACTGCATAGTTATTCAGGGGAAGAGAAATTTAGTGCTGCTTATGCCAAGTTTGTTTGTGTTGTTAGTAGCACAACAGGTATAATATTTGCTTTTGATGCAGAAGGCTCTGGGTTCTACTGTCACAGTATGTAGATGGATTGCTGATACTGTACTGCGTTGTACTTTTAAAGGGGGTGGATGCTGTAGTCCTGAGAAGGTCCTCTTTGGTGGAGATGCCTAGTAACTATGAACTTGTTATCAGTTAGCCATCCATTCCATATTGCAGTATTACTAGCTTATCATTTTTAAAATGTAACATAGGCAATTTATTCCTCAAGGGCAACAGGCACTTTACTTGTAGATGAAACAATGAAATATAAAGATGTTTGCTAGCACCAACCTCTTCTTTAGTTACAAATCTCTTTAATGTGGAATTATTTAGATGACTTTTACTTCTGCAGAGATTGTGCATATTTTAGTGATACTGGTGGATTGTAAAAGTTTGAGTAGACTTTTATGATGGAAATGTTCTGAACTGGGCAGTTTTGTCATTATTGGTTCATGCATTTTGCTTCATTTCTTACTAGAAAAATGTTCAAAACAAATTTAAAATGCACTCTAACAATTGTGCTGTATTATACAAGGAATATAATTTATTACACTCAGGAAGGTGTATCAAAGAACACATATATGTTTCATGTGCAAGGGGCCTATGATTTGGAAACAGCCCAAAGGTAATCTTTATCTGCCACTGGCCAGATGCATTTTCTTTGAATGTGGGTTTCAATGCTGTTTCAATGAACGTGAGTTTCAAGGGCATAGATGTTTTAATGCTAAGTCTTTTTTCATTGTGATACTGTATTGCTTTGTTTGGCAGGTGACTGTTAGTGTTTGTGCTATAAAATGTACAATAAAAGTTTTAAATGAAATCCAAATAATTATTGTAGAAGTAAAGCAGTATGCACATTACAGTGCTTCTGGTAAATGGTGCAAAATAGCCAAGTAATGGGACATTGGAATGGCTGCAGGGAGGAGGGCTGTATATTGGAGGGCCCCATTCAACCATGATTTTGTGAGGGGGAGAAAGACGGCAAACACAAAGACAGCCCCAGGCAGCACAAACTCTAGCTACATCACTGATCAGTAGGGCCATGGAGAATGACATTTGGAGGTCCTAGCAAACTGTAATATTCTTTTGCTAAGATTAGAATATAGCCTACCATTAAATGCCCTATTTTTACCAGAAAACCCACATACTGCAAGTCACCAAAACCAAAATCCTAAGGTTCATCTTTTCTCTTTCCAGTGAACATCATTGCTACACATTTAAAAAAATGTTTACCATTTACTATAGGGTCTGGAGCCATATTTTGGTTGTCTGTTCTTCAGTTTGCATTTGGAAGTTAGTTTCCCACAATTCCATTGGAGTGGGTGGGGTTACATAATTATGTGTGCAAATTTTATGTTAATCAGCGTACAGATTTGTACCTATCTTCCATGGGCCTTTGTCCAGATTTTTGATGTTTCTAGGTTGAGAGGTATGCCATCCTCTGAGGTAATGAAAGACTCCACCCTGCATAAAAGATCTCCAGTTAAATCACATGAACCCTTCCCTTATTTACTTCTATAGTCAGAGCAACAACTTTACTGTACTTAATTTAGTATTTCATTGTATATTGTTTGTGTGATTTTTCTCGGAGAAGTTGATTTAAGTTCTCTTTGAATTCTGTGGTAACCGATTTTTGTTATTCTTTTCTTTCAGAATTTTTTGTTCATTTGCAGCTGAAAATGGATTCCTTAAATGAGCATGGCATTAATGATTTGCTAAAGCACAATTATCTTGTACAATGTAATAAATGCTATGTATACTTAAAGGTAATGCTTGATAACACTGGTGATCCATGTTGCTCATGTCAAAAGTTGGATGATTTGCTTACCATTATTAGAAGTAAATCTAGACTTACTGATGATGATTGCACTTGTGCAATTGGAATGGCTTGGAGAACTGTTGTTACATATATTAATGACCTGACCGATGAGATAAATAATGTCAGGCAAAGAGCAAATAGAACGCATTTAGGAAAGGATGTGTCTGTTGTCTGTAAAGATCACTCATCGCCTATGAAACAAGTCAATGCCCTGACAACTTTGGAATTCTGGATAGATGTATACAGCAATCTGTGGACTCAGAGCATTTAGAAGGAAATAAAATAAAGAAAATAAAACAAATAAAATAACAAGGAAGAAAAAGAAACTGATAAAGGACTCTAAAGTAAAGTAAATAGAATACATACTAAAATGGACACTGTTTCATTATGTAATATACAGATTACAGAGAATGATACCTTTTTTCTATCGGAAAACGGCCACATCTTTCCAAAACAGAAGGCAGGAAAAAAAGGTAAGGAGCAGGTGAAAAGAAAGAAATTAAAACTGAATGTGGAAGGATTGAAGAACATTACTGTAAGAAAAAAGATGCGAAAGACAGACATTGACAACATTGCCCAAGTTGTGGATATACAGAGCCAGCTGTTTGAGAACTGTATGCTTGCAAATGTAATACACACTGAATGTGGGATTAATAAAAATTAATGGTCGTGAAGATCATTCCTTTCTAACAACTGATAGAGCAGAGATATTACTGAATTAGAAGATTCTTCAGATATGGTCAGAAAAGATATTCTTGTAATTGGAGATTCAGTTAGAGGAACTAATACTTACATTTGCAGAGAAGATAATGAACATTGAATTGTGTTATGCTTGCCAGGAGCAAAAATAGAGGATGTGAGAGAAGCCTTAGAATGCCTTAATATAAAGAAGTACAGATCTGTTTTTATTCATGTTGGCACAATTGATCTCATCCGCAAGGACTCTCTGACTGTTAGTAGGGAACTTAACAGCCCTTAGGATATATTTTTCACAAATCACACATAGAAAGGACAGACAGGTCACAGTAAAGGAAAAGATTTTTGGGATAAATACCTACATGAAAAAATGTCCTGTTTAAAAAAATGGAAATGTGCAGAGCCCAGTTTTGGGCACAGGTATTCAGATGGAACGGAGTCCATTTGCCAAGATCTGGGTAGAGAATTTTTGCAGCAGATATTTTGCAATATTTGACAAGCACAGGGCAGGATTTTTTCCAGGTTGAAAATTTAACAGATCAAAGATAGCAACATTTGATGTATCTCTGATGGTCATTGATGCTAGGAGCATTAATAATAAAGTTTTTTTGTTGGAAAATTTCCTACGTTCCCACAAAATTAATGTTGTTATTGTTTGTGACACATGGTTAAAGAACAATGACTGGAAACCAGCTCTGTCAGGGTACAAATGTTTTTACTATAACATCATTCTAACAAAAAGTTAGGTGGAGGTGTTATGATAGGGGTTAAGGATAATTATGAGACCTGTGATTATTACATGTTCAGTGATAACACCAATACTATAGACTGTGTATTTGTGACAATAAATACAGCCTTGGAACATATAGCAATTGTTGGAGTGTATAGACCACCAAAGTCAAGTGCTGATGACTCAGAGGAATTCATACATTTCTTGCATGAAACACCGGAGGGGAAGAATCAGAAGAACAGTGGCTGGGGAATTACATTTACCAGAAACAGACTGGAATAATATTGATTCAACAACATTAGTAAGGAAATTATTCACACTGCATGTTCGGGAACAATTGCTTCAGATTGTAAAAAAACTACCAGGAATGGAACATACTAGACATTGTTTGTGTTCCTAAAGAAATTATTTATTTATTCATTCATTGCCATTTGATTACCGGGAAACTCTGACTGGGTAGAAGCTCATTTTCAGTAAAGGCCCGGGGAGAAAATCTCCAAATTAATACAAAACATTAAAAAAAATTATACAGTCTTCAAAAATAAAACAAAAACATCTGCAGTTTAAATAATTAAAACAAATTAGACGTATAATTTAAAATATTGGTTAAGAATCAATACAAGATATATGACAATCATCTAATATTTAGAGAAATTGTACACGGTTTGTAGAGAAATTAAAGTTAACGTAGTCTAACACAAACGGGAATTGTAATATGAAGTGAGGGGGAAACAGGCTAATGGTATATTTAGAGAAAATGTCATGGAAGCTAATCAGATAGCAGTAAGGAAGTGAGTGAAAAAGGGAGAGTAAGGGGTAAAAGAAATGAAAAGGTACTTGTTCACATTTAGGGATATAGTTTATCCTGGTTTTGAACAAGTACAGAGACAGATTTTAGCTAGGAAGTCTTTCAGAGTGGTTTTGAAAGATGGGAGGGAGGGTATATTACCAACCTGATGGATACAGGTAAGGAGTTCCAGGCCTTAGCAACTTTGTACAAGTACAAACAATGCCCAACAGAATTGCTAGGTTTTAAGACAGACAGGAGTTTTTGGTCACTGGATCGCAATGACCAACTGGGAACATAGTTGTGTAGAATGTTTTTTAGAGCTGGACAGGCAGATGGATGCTTGATAATTTGATACCTGGTCAGAGGTTGTGTATATGTTAGTTGATGTGACAGTTCTAACTAATTTAGGCTTTTCAGCACTATACAGTGGTGGGTTCTGAAAGGGCTATTTGCTGCAAATTTAGCATTGTTCATGTTTAAATTTTCTGAAGTTTGGTGGTTAGTAAGGATGGGAGAGCCACAAAGAGTTGGGAGGAGGCAATTGTAGTTTTAGTTGCGTCAGTAAGAAACATTTTTGGCTCTGTAAAGCACCAATACTTTCTGATGACTTTTTCTTATGCAATGTTGTATATGCAGGTCAAATGTTAGATTATCATCCACTATTACCCCTAATAGTTTACTATGGGAAGTGACTTTAGTGGTTGTATTGTCAAGACAGAGAACATTAAATTTTGTTTTTCATCTGAGAGGGATATGAAGAAAAAAGTAGAAGTTTGGTCTGTTTTGGGTTCAGCATGAGTTGTGAGTTAGAAAGCCATGTTTCAATGGCTGTTAATGTTTCCTGAGTATTTTTTTTGGAGGTGTACCATGTTGTCAGATGTAAAAATGAGAGTGGAATCATTTGAGTATTGTATTAGGGCAGCTTGTTGTGTGGAAGTATAGAGGGTGTTGGTGAAAATGTTAAAGAGGAGGCACTATGGATAGAGCCTTGTGGTACACTGGAGGTGACGGGGATGTAAGGAGAGAGCATGGAGTGCCATTTTACTGACTGATACCTATTGGACAGGTAGCTTTTGATCCACAGAAGGGTAGACTGACAGACACCTAGTCAGGACATTTGAAATAGAAGTCTGCTGTGACAAACAGTGTCAAAGGCTTTAAACAAGTCTAGAGATGAGGGAGAAACTAGTTTGCCATTATCTCTAGCTTTATTGACTGTAAGTTCTTGTTGAAGTGTTCTCAGGTCATAATTATTAATTCTGCCTCCTACCTTTGCTTTGGTTGGATCCAGTTTGCATAGTTCTTTTTCAATATAATCTAATTTGATTTCAGTATCTGAGGTTACATAGATGTCAGTAGGACAACTTATCACACCCTTTGTGGAGCCAAACTGTTTTGCATAAGATTTTGTAAATATATCTATAATCTGTTGTGTCTGAGAATAAATTTTAGGATCTACACACAGTTTATCAATCTGTATGTTTTTACTCCTTCCACAACTTGTGTAACTATAAAATGGCTTCCTGTTATGCTCAATATCTTTATATAAACTTTCTTCAAAATTTTCTGGATCTTGTTTCAAACTATGCTTAATTTGTTTGTCCAGCTTGTTTATTTAATTTTCAAAGTTGTAGTTCAACCTCATTTCCCAGTGGCTGCTGTGGTACAGCGGTTAGCATTGCCACCTCACAGCAAGAGGTTCTCCAGTTTGATTCTTGGTTGTAGTGCCTTCTATGCGGAGTCTGCATGTCCTCCCTGTGGTTGCATGGGTTACCTTCGGGTGCCCCAGTTTCTTCCTACATCCCAAAGACATACAGTAAGTGGATTGGACACTCTAAATTGGCCCTAAATACGAGTGTGTGCATGCGTGTGCCTTCTATGGAAGGTTGAGCACTGGGCTGGGATTTTATGCCTAGATGATGTTTAACATTGTTTTTGCACTCAAACAATTTATCTTTCAAAACTTTCCACACTCTTTCTGCAGTTTTCCACTGAATTCATCACTCCAATTAATTTTACATAGTGACTGTTTCACTTCCATATAATCTGTAATTAATCTTCTCTGCATTGGTTTCGCTTTCAGTTTGGCAGAATTATCTAGCATGAAATTAACCTTTATAACCGCATGATCACTGCATATCAATGGTGGTAAAACATGGCATGAAGTAACAGTAAGGGGGATATATTTCCATGCTGTGTATTAACTTTAATCAGTTAAATACATGCTTACTAAGTTGACCACTTCACCTTTTGCTTGACCAGTAGACTATACTGCATATGCCAGTTATTTAGTCTCAGGAAATGACACACAACCTGTTTTACTTGCATCTCTTTGTTAATTGCTTTGTTCTGGTTAAAAACTGATTGCTCTCACTTATAAATTGACCTGAGGGTGGGAAACCTGGCTTAAACCCAGCATAAACAACTCCAAAGTTATACCTCCTGCCTATAATATTATCTGTAATAATTGTATAAAGAGGAAAGGTGGTGGTATTCTTTTAATATTCCCCAGTACTTATCACATTTCCCTTTACAGCAAACCAACACTAAAATGCAGTTCACCAAAGCTTCTTATTGCTTTCCTCAGAATAAACAGTTGTAAACAAATATGCATCACTGTCCTTTATATCCTTCATGGTGACAATACGGCTATACTGGAAGGTATCCTACATTGGATATCCATAACATCTCTACAAGAAATAATATTACTAGGTGATGTGAATGTCAGTTGGTTGGACATAAACTCTACCCTACATCTAGCGTGAACTTATATGGCTTCACACAACTAATTAATAGCGCCGCACATTATAGCAAGACATCAGATTCTCTGTTGGATTGGATCCTAGTATCAGACCCCAGAAATATTCCACCAAAGATACAATGTCAGACTCTCTAAGTGATCATCTCCCAAACTATACAACTAGACATCTCACACATCCAGTTAAACAGCATATTTATAAATCAGCACATAATCTTTCCAAGTTTAACACAGAAACGTTCATTTCTACAATATTATCTATTAATGAAATACAAAGAATCCTCCCCTTAGACAATGCTGCAATTGAATTCAATACAACCTTCCTAAATATCCTAAATAGCCTTGCATTTTCTAGAAAGAAGAGAATGAAAACAAATAATGCAATTTGGCTATCCAAAAAGAGTAGAATGCTAATTAATGCAGGATAGAGAAAAAGCAATGAAAGAATTGCAAAAACATAAAACACCTCAATATCTTGAAAACTTCAGAATGCTTCGCAATCAGACTAAAAGGCAAATAACCCTAAACATATGTGGACATCCTTTAAAGAAATCTTACATCTCGGCCAAAAATTCAACCCAAACCCCTCTCCAGATAACTGACCCCTTGAAACTGCAATACAGTTCAATTCTTTTTATAGATGGTATAGCATCTCTAACCAAGGATTCCTCAACATCTAATCCCAACCCTGCCCAACAGCCACATATCACCATGTTCGAAGGTTCATAGGTAGGTACTAGGCTATCGGCCCAAGGGCCTACATAAGCCTAGCCAACAAGGTTCCCTGGCTTACGCCTCCCAAGAAAGTTATTTTCCTGTGCCACTGCCGAGCAGACACATAAGTGTTCCCCAGGGTGTATTTCCTATTTCCCATCCACTCATCAAGATTTTTCTTGAAGAGTGCTAATGAAGAACTTTGCTTGACATAGATGGGTAGCCTGTTCCAGAGTATGGGAAGTCTCTGGGACAGGAATCTATCCCTCCAGCATGTCCTGTTTATTGTGGTGACAAGATTTAGGTCCCTAGAGCATGTAGCTCAGAGGGATTGGGATTTCTTTAGATGTAGCATGTTTAACAGCTCTGGGTTTGACATAGCTTTATATGTTAGGCAGAGATCACCTTGGAGTAGGCGATATGCTACGGAGTAAAGCTGGAGTTTTTTGAGAGGTCAGTGTAGGGCATTTGTTTTAGGCCAGTAACCCTCTTTGTGAGGTACTTCTCTGGCCTTTCCAGCTGCTGCAGACGTCTTGTGAGGTACATTCCAAAAGGAGCTTTGTACTCTATAATGCGTCTAATGGATGTCGAGTAGAGGGAAACAATGACCTTTTTTTTCCTGGATGAGAACCCTTTTATGATGAGGTGTGTCACGTAGAAGGACTTCCTGACTACTATGGTGATGTGACTATCAAAGGAGAGACTACTGTCCACCTGGGTCCCAAGGTCTCTAATCACACATTTGGTGTTAAGTAGATTGCTGCATATGTGGTAGTTCATGGGTACAGAGTTTTTACCAAAGGAGATGACACTGCACTTTTTGGCATTGAGCTTGTGGCCATGACTCTGACACCAGGCATCTGACTCAGCGAGGCCCTTCTGTAGGATGTCCACATCATTTGGGGGCTTGACTATGGCTCCTAGTTTGCAGTCATCTGTGAACTTCATTAGCCAGAGGCCTTCTGTGTTAGCCTGTACTTCAGAGAAGTAGATATCAAACAGGAGAGGCCCCAGGACTGAACCCTGTGGTACTCCACTTGCCACTGGTTTGATGTCAGATTTAGAGTCTGCAACTTTTACAGTGTGGGTTCTGTCAGTGAGCCAGTTGGCAACCCATCTTGTGACATAGGGATTTATACCTAGTTTAGTGAGTTTAGATATAATTTCAGAATAGGGGATGGTGTCGAAAGCCTTGGCGAGGTCAAGATAGGCTGTGTGAACCACCTTACCCTCATCTACGACTTTGGTGACTGCCTCAAAGAAGTCGATCAGGTTCAGGAGGCATGATCTGCCTTTCACAAACCGGAACTGGGTGGGATCCAGAGTTTGGAGGTTACCAATGTCTTTGTTTAGGAGATCCATGATGATACATTCCATGGCCTTGCAGACCAGGCTCATCAGGCTAATAGGGTGATATTTCCCAGGATCATTGGTGGCTCCCCCTTTGTGGAGTGGGATAACTGTTGCTGTGCACCATTCAGTGAGCACAAAGCCTGATGTGAGGCTATTATTGAACATGGTGCTTAGGTAGGGAGCCAGCTCATTCTGAAGTTCATGTAAAATGCAGCCTGTGATGTTGTCCGGTCCCATGGATGCTGTGTGTTTGGCTTTAGACAGTGCAGCTTTTACCTGCGTAGTTGTGATTACAGGGACTCTGCATTCTTCCTGTATAGATACAGGCCCTTTAGGGGGTGGGGGGGATAAAGTTAGCACCAAACCTATCTGCCAGGATGTTGGCAATATCACTTGGTTCTGTAATTTTCATGCATTTGTGCTGTAACTCAGAGCAGATCTGGGTGCTGCCATTGAGATTCTTGACATAACTATAGAATGCTTTGTGGTTGTCCTTATAATTAGTGGCAATTTTGTTTTCGTAGCTAGCTTTGGAAGATCTTATAAGGGATCTCAGCTTCTTACTGAGGTTGACCAGGGAGCTCCTCCACTCATGGGATTTTACTCTCTTTTGCAACAGTTTCTTCCTTCTGTTGTACAGTTTGTTTATGGCAGGGGACCACTAGACTGGCTTCATTTTTTTGGAGGATAGCATCTTGGTTCTGTTTGGGATAGCACAATCCATGCACTCATGTAAGTGCTTGTAGAGTGCATTTGTGTAGGATTCAGCAGTTGCAACTGTATTGTCCATCTGCATGGGTGTCATGAAGTTCACCACTTCTGTCTTAAAAAGCATGAAGTTGGCTTTGGAGAAATTTTTCGCCATGGTTTCCTTAATGGGGGGTGGGGGCGGGATGTGTATGTCAAGGGTGATTAGCTTATGGTCGGATCGGACCAACGAGGAGTTGACTTCAGGTGTGGAACACCAGTCACTCATGTTGGTAATGACTATATATAAGTTATTGTTGCCCCAGGTGGGGGTGTGGATAAGTTGATCCAGGGCATTAGAGTTTATGAATTCCAGAAAGCATTGAGCTAAGGAGTTGGTACACAAGTAGTTTTCCCAGTTAATGGTGGGGTAGTTAACGTTGCCCATTATTAGGGTGTTTGGTTGAACCCTAATATTTTCCAGTATATCAAGAAAAGAGGAGTGGGAATCCTGGGGCATGGTGGGGGATCTTTAGCAAGCTACAATTTGGATTGTAGTTTTGCCCAGAGTTAGTTGCACTTGGATAACCTCGGATGCATTATGCTGAGCAACTAGCCTGGAGGCCAGGAATGTTAGATTAGGGACATCCATTTTAAAGTAGTTATTAGGCATTATGCAGACTAAAAGGTAAAATGTGTAGTTTCAGACATTTTAGAAAAAGACAGTTAAGCAGAAAGAAAGAATAATCTTGCTGGTCAAGCATGAGAGATAACAGTTCCCAAGGGAAGGCTACAGACTGTTCTTTGCTGTTCTCTTTCTCAAGAGAAGAATCAAGAAAATGTTAGATAACGAGACAGCTAGGCACCTGCAAAACAACACAAGGCCTGAGAACAAAGGTTACCAAGGCTAAATAGGTGTGTAAAGCATTACTGGGTTTTGAAAATATATTTGAGATACAGTTAGGGAAGTCAGTCAGTTAGTTTGTTCAACCTGACATTACAGAGAAGATTAAACTGCAATACAAACACTCAAGCCTGAGTACAGAAGACAGGTTAAATAAAGACTGTTTCAGTTTACAATTATTCAGGACAATCAGAAGACATGTGCAGAAACTTTGGATATATTTAGCAGCGCTGCTATTACTAACCAACATTCCAGCACTTCTACAGACTGTTATTGTTTATCAGCACTATTAATGAAGACCGTATTTGGGTATTGTGAACATCTAATAAAGCCTTATTAAATGAAGTTCTGAAGTGTCACTGAAGCATTGCTTATTGCCCTGACCATATTTACAGTGTTTGGAGAATTCATTCTGAAAAGTACACAAGACTTGGCCCATAAAGGAGAGACCGGCAACTGTTCAGTACATGTTTGGGTAATTAACAGATAAAGAATTTTGTTTCAGCCTCAGTTCAGTTGTTTCCAGTTAATTCCAGTATACTGCAGTCTAATCAATTCTTACAATGGCAAGCCACTAAGAATGGGGTAAAACAGTTAAAGTAACTCCCAAAACTCCATAGCAACATTGCAGCAGTCAGACTATGTGTGTTCTACAAAAAATCTACAGAATAGCAGTGTTTCATTCAACTACCTATGTTCTACAGACTACGGAATAGTAGTGTTTTCATTCCAAGCAAAGTAACCATTTCAAGTACAGTTCTTAGTGTAACATTCCATGTTTCATTCAACTACATGTGTTCTACAGAGTGAGTATTCCAAGCAGCCTTATCAGCAACACTTCAGAACTTCAACAGAAACAGCTGCAGTAAGTAACCCTTTCAAGTACAGTTTTTAGTGCAGCAGCCAGCTTAACTTCAAGGTTTCATTAACAGTTTACAGTAACACTTTTTCCAGTCTATCAGTTTCATAATAGACTTTTCAGCAGCACACCAGTGTTTTTACATAAAGACTGTAAACTCTACATAGAATAAGTCAGAATGACAGCAGTACTTCATGCAGAAAATGGACAGAGCAGACAAACTCTATATACATTAATTGCAGCTGTTAAACAAATTGCACAACACCAGTGTTTACTTCAGAAAAAGCCTCAAAGAACTTCAACAGACTAGCACTAAATCAACAAACTTCAGCAGTGTTCATTCAGAACATAAAATACATTATACAGTTAACAGCTATCTCCACAAACTTTCAAGTTTCCATTGTGATGTCACATAGCCAAGAAGCAAGAAAAAGGTTAAAACGCTTCAGACAATAGGACACATTCTTCCAGGATCATAAAGTTATGTAAGAATTGATATGCACTTTTTAGTTAACAGTTCAAAAAACATTTAAACTCATCAGTAAAAGCCATTTGCATATCTGTTGTATAAACATGTCAAGTAATACTTCTACAATTAGGACATCAGTAAATTTTTGGTTTAAATTTAAAACCTGAGTAAAGCAGTCTATAAAACTGTTCCAGAAATTATCTTTTAAAGTTAAAGGCTATTAGTTCAAGAATGTTAAATATGTCTAAACGCAAAAGAATTAACACACAGAAGCAGGCTACAGGAAAGCATTCACATAATGAGTTAGCTTCTATCAGTATGGTTTCAGACACAAATTCTTGTGTAAATGTTTCAGCACATACAATTTAACATAGAGTTAAGTTGCAGTACAGTTTCAAATACAAATGTTCAGTATGTGAAAAAATCATGTTTACATGTAATTCAAAATACAGAATTATGTTGCAGTACTAAACATACAAATGCCAATACAGTCAACGTACACAATATGCAGGCAATGTCTCAAGTTCACATTATTTCACCTGGTTTCTTATTTTCAGAAGTAAGTGCAAATATGGCACTGAGGGGGGATAATATAGATCAGAGTGCAGAATTTGATAAAGTAAATTCCAGCATAAATAAAAAACAGACTTCAGTGCAACATAAAATTGTTACCGTTTCAGAGCAAAATAAAGAAAAATGCATTCCATAGCTATCTATAAAGGGTATGGCAGTCTAGCACCAAACCAGGGCATTAATCTGTCATTGTTTAAAGTTAAAAGAAATGACAATATTTCATTGTTTACAGACGAATCAACTTCAGTTACACATAAATCTTTATTAGATGACACAAATGCAGTTTTGTTAGGATTTAAAGGGTCAAAGATTACAGCAGCTAACAGTTCAAAGTGTAACAGTTCTGTACTAGGTATGAACATGTCATTAAAGTTATATGCTGTTTTAGACTTCAGTAACAAGATTTTTGCAAATGTACAGAATTTGAAAAATTGGTTACGACAGGAACGTGCAGATTTATGGTTTAAAGATAAAATAAATTCCAGTTTAGCTGACACAGCTAAAGTGCTCAGAAAAACATATTGGGCATGGCCAGTTAGAAAAAAAGGGTAACCGTATACATCTATTTCTTGTAAAGTATATCAGAAATGACAGTCAAGTTAATTCGCAAAATAAAGAGTTTACAGTTACAGATTTGGCAAATTATTTTTTTGTGTTATTGTTTTGTTTAGCAGTCATTAATTAAGAGCTTTGTATAAAAGTGTTGCAATGCATAAACAATATCTTAACACAGACAAAAAAGCATTCATGCATAAAAACAGTACATCATATGTGTCGTCAAATACACAGGTTCAACTCTTATGTTATAAAA
Organism: Protopterus annectens; assembly: GCF_019279795.1. Classification (NCBI taxonomy): domain Eukaryota; kingdom Metazoa; phylum Chordata; order Ceratodontiformes; family Protopteridae; genus Protopterus; species Protopterus annectens. The sequence continues at coordinate 1,924,910,905 of NC_056731.1, read as the reverse complement.
CAGACAAGTAAACTTATAAAATCAGATCAGTTTAAATCTGGTAATAAATGTGTTTATGTAATCAGTTTAAGACTGTATATATTTCATACAGAAATGGGAGTTACCAAGCACATCAGATCAGATTACAGCCAGCTTAGCAAGCAAAATTAAAGACAGTGCTGTATGCCATAATGTAGTATGGTAAAGATCAATTTAATGCAGTTACAGTTTCATAGGTTCATAGGTTAGTACTAGGCTATTGGCCCTAGGGCCTATACAAGCCTAACCATAACAATTCCCTGGATATTTCTTCCCACAATATTTACTTCTCTGGACCCCTGTCTAGCAGGGTGACTGACATGATCCCCGGGATGAATTTCCTATCTCCCATCCAATCATCAAAGTTCCTTTTGAAGAGGGCCAAGGAGGTTCTCTGCTTGACATGTATGGGCAGTCTATTCCAGAGTATGGGGAGTCTCTGGGTCAGGAACCTATCCCTCCAGCATGTTTTGTTCATTGTGATGACAAGGTTTAGATCCTTGGAACATGTGTTCTGAGGGATTGGGATTTATTTAAGTGGAGCATGTCCAACAGCTTAGGGTTTGACATGGCCTTGTATGTTAAGCAGAGATTGCCTCTGAGTAGACGATATGCCACAGAGTATAGCATATGGCACTTGCTTTAGGCCTGTGATTCTTTTAGTGAGGTATTTCTGTGGCTTTTCTAGCTGTTCCAGATGTCTTGTGAGGTACATCCCAAACAGGGCATTCTACTCTACAATGGGTCTAATGAGGGATGAGTACAGTGGGACAATAACCTCCTTTTTTCTGGATGAAAAGCCCTTAGTGATGAGGTGTGCCACATAGAAGGATTTTCTGACTGTTGTGGTGATGTGGTTATTGAAAGTGAGACCGCTGTCCACCTGTGTCCCTAAGCCTCTCATCACATTTTTGATGTTTAGTGTACTGCCACCTATGTGGTAATTCATGGGTACATGTTTTTTTCCTAAGGGGATAACTTTACATTTCTTGGCATTAAGCTTGAGCCCATGGCTCTGGCACAAGGCATCTTTTTCTGTAAGGGCCTTTTGTAGAATATCCACATCATTTGGGGATTCAATAATGGCTTCCAGTTTGCAGTCATCTGCGAACTTTGTTAGCCAGAGTCCCTTAGTGTTGGCCTGTACTTCAGAGAAGTAGATGCCAAACAAGAGTGGTCCCAGGACTGAACCCTGAGGTACTCCACTTGTCAGTTGTCTGGAGCTGGATTTGGAGTCGGCTACTTTTACAGTCTGAGTTCTGTCAGTAAGCCAGTTGGCAACCCATCGAGTGACATAGGGATTTATGCCCAGCTTAGTAAGTTTATCTATGATTCCAGAGTGGGGGATGGTGTTGAAGGCCTTGGTGAGGTCCAAATAGGCTGTGTGGACCACCTTACCCTCGTCCACAGCTCTGGAGACTGATTTGAAGACGTCAATCAGGTTCAGGAGACAGGATTGGCCCTTCACAAACCCAAACTAGGTGGGGTCCAGTGTTTGAAGGTTGCCAATGTATTTGTTTATAGGTTCCATGATAATGCATTCCATGCCCTTGCAGATCAGGCTCGTCAGACTGATGGGACGGTAGTTCCTGGGATCCAAGGTGGATCCCCACTTGTGGAGTGGGATAACTGTAGCTGTGCACCACTCAGTGGGCACGAAGCCTGAGGTGAGGCTATGACTAAACATGACACTTAGGTGAGGTGCCAGTTCATTTTGTAGTTCATGTAGTACGCAGCCTGGGATGTCATCTGGTCCCATGAATGCTGTATTCTTAGCTTTGGAGAGTGCGGTTTCTACCTCTGTGGCCATAATTACTGGAATTTGGCAATCTTTTGGTATTGAGATGGGCCCTTTAGGGGGTGAAGTTGGCACTAAATCGATCTGCCAGGATATTGGCAATATCCTTGGGATCAGTATATTTAATGCCATTCTGTTGAAGCTCAGAGCAGATCTGAGCATTGCCGTTTAGATTCTTGACATAACTACAGAATGTCTTGTGGTTGTCTTTGGATTCTTTGTCAATTTTATTTTTGTAACTAGCTTTTGAGGATTTTATGAGGGATCACAGCTTCTTACTGAGGCTGGTGAGGGAGTTTTTTGCATCCTGGGATTTTCCTCTTTTCTGCAACAGTTTCTTCCTTCTGTTGTATAGTTTGTTTATAGCAGGGGACCACCAGATTGGCTTCCTTTTTTTGGAGGAGAGCATCTTGGTTCTATTTGGGATGGCACAATTCATGCATGAGTGGATGTGCTCGTACAGTGTCTTAGTGTAGGATTCTGCAGTCGAACTTTCAGATCCTGTCTGCATGGGTGTCATGAAGTTTGTCACTTCTGACTTCAGTAGCATGAAGTTGACTTTGGAGAATTTTTTTTAAGGAGGTTTCCTTACTGGGGGGTGGGGGTGGGATGTGGATGTCAAGGGTGATTTGCTTACGGTCAGACCTGACCAATGAGTGGATGACCACTGGTGTTGAGCATCTATCTCCCATGTTGGTAATGACCAGGTCTAGGATATTGGAGCCCCTGGTGGGACAATGGATTAGTTGATCCAGGGCATTGGAATTTATGAATTCCAAGAACCGTTGGGAAAAGGAGTTGGTACCCGAGTAGTTTTCCCAGTTAATGGCAGGATAGTTGAAATCACCCAGTATCAGGGTGTTTGGTTGTATCTTAATATTTTCCAGTATGTTTAGAAAGATGTAGTGAGAATCTTGGGGCATAGTGGGTGATCTGTATAAGCTACAATTTGGATTGCAGTCTTACTTAGTTTTAGTTGCACCTGTAGAATTTCAGATGCATTGTGTTGGGCAACTAGCCTGGAGGTGTGAATATCCTTGGTGAATATGGACACTCCTCCACCTTTAGTGTTTCGGTCTTGGATTTGTGGCTGAAAAGTGTGGTAAGAGTTGTAGCCTGGTATTGCAGGGGTGCTCTCTGGAGCCTTGAACTAGGTCTCAGTTACTGCACAGATATTGATGTTCTCCATTTTTAGGAGTGTCTCAAGAGAGTGCACTTTGAGGTTTAGACTTCTAGCATTGAGTAGTATTACCTTCAGATTTTGCATGCTTGTATCTGTTACGGTGGTGGTTTTGTCCTTTGAACCTTGCCTAAAAAAGGCACTATAGGAGTGGCAAGAGCTTTAGCCAGTAACCTGAATCCCAGGGGTGACAGGTGCAGACCATTTCTGGCAAAGCATCAGGGTTTGTTGATCATGTCTTCCCAGGCAGACAGATACTGGATCCCCTTTGAATGACACCAGAAGCTTAGCCAATTGTTGAAGTCAATCATTTTATCCTTATACTGTGGTATCATTCTGGGAGAAGGCAGGATGCTACTCAGGGCTAGTGTCATACCTGCCTGGGCTACATGATCCGAGAGCTCTTCCATGTCTCTTTTCATGTAGTCCAGGGAGGTACATCTCAAGTCATTCACTCCAGCATGGACAATGACAGAGTTGTATTTGTACTTGTTGTGGAGTGGCTTGAGTGCATGCGTTATGTGGCAGATCCTGGCACCCAACAGGCAGCTGACTGTAATTTTCTCCTTGTTCAGCCTGGTGAGTGGGACATCAGTGTGCCTGACTATAGAGTCACCTATGACTAAAGTGTTGAGTACATTGTCTTGCCTTAGGGGCTGTTGTTGGGTGGCACACTGGTGTTGTGAGCTATGTGTCACTTTGGTTGTGATTTGTGTTTGTTTGCGTTTCAGCTTCGGAGGTCCTTGTTGCTTGGGCAGGTTAATAGTAAGGGCCTCCGCATATGTGGGTTTAGTGTTGCTATGTGTGGGTGTTGATGGTGTGGGTTTTGAAGGGCTATGAGTTGCTTGAGGTGTAGTGCAGGTGTTAACCTTCTCCTCTTGACTGTCTAGCACAATCTTGGCCGGAGAGAGCTTTGCTTCCAGTTTGGCTATGTAAGTGCATCTCTCGCAGGTTGTAGTGTTGGGTGGTAGGAAAAGAGGGTTGTCTGTGTACATGAGGCAGTTGCCGCATTGCCCAGATTCACCAGGTGGACAGGAGAAATCACCGGAAGCTGACTCTTGGACATGCCTGTTTAGGTGCTTTTTTTGTAAAGTATAAGAGCTGTTTTTCCTTACCTTTGCAAGGTACTTTGCAATTATAGGCTGTTTAGTGCCTACAATTAATTTCTCCTTATTGACAAGGAGAGTTGAGTGCTTGTATCAGTTTCAGGCTTCCAAGTGCTTTCCAGCAGGTTCTAGAGCAAGTTCTAGTCACAGGGGTTCAAATTTTAGTGCTACTACTGAGAAACCAGCTAGTTCTAAGGGAAAATTTGAAGAGCAGACTTTCTGGCACCTGGAAAAGTTTAACTGTAGCCTTGTGGTGCTGCATGATGCGAAAAATGTGCAAATACACACGTTTTTAAGCTAGAAAGTTGAAAGGGATAGAAATCAGCCCAAAAAGGCTAATACAATTACAATTTCAGAGCTGTAAACCACTCCTCTAGTGTTAGATAGGCAGTACAATGCTCACCACTTCCACTGTTAAGCAGTAGGACTTCCTTCTACCGCAGCAAGGTCTGGATAGCTCTGAACATAGAAAATAAAGTCCTGAGACAAGCAAAGCCTGGGATCTGGGCTGGTTAGGAAAGGTGGGAAACGAGCAAACAAGATAGTATTTTTTTTTTTTGTTAAAACAGGCTAAACAATGCAATCTTCTTCTTTCGGCTTTTCCCGGTTAGGGGTCGCCACAGAGGATCACCTGTCCACTCATAATTGGCAGTGGAGTTTTACAGTGTCAAGTTGCCAGCCCGGCGCCCAGCCTTCCACAGAAGGCACACACTCACACCTACGGCCAATTTAGAGTGTCCATTCCACCTGCAGCATGTCTTTGGGAGGAAACCAGAGCACCCGGAGGAAACCCACGCAACCACATGGAGGACATGCAGACTCCACACAGAAGGCACCCCAGCCAAGGATCGAACCAGAGAACCTTTTGCTGTGAGGTGAAAATGCTAACCACTGCACCACCATGGCCGCCCTAGGCTAAACAATGCAATAATACAGTAAATAAACACAGAAAGGCTAACACACTTGAGTGTGTAGTCCTAAACAATAAATGCAATTAAAACTCTACAAAATTAGCAATTTAAAACTTTTTAAATGAAGCAAGGCAAGTGCACAACTGAAAAACGATTTAAGAGGCAGTAATACAGCAGAATAAGTAGCTAGTCTACATATATAGAGAAGTCTAGATATACAGAAAAGCAGCTAAAACACACAAACAATTCAGATGCAGTGCAACCTAGAGCACTTGAGTTGTAGCAATATTAAGCCAAATACAGTTATAATAAATGCTCTAAAATATACTCTATATTTCCAAAATGTTTGAGAAGCACAGTCAGAATACAAGGAGATTCAGGCAATTTTTTTTTCTATTTTTTACTATTTATCCAAGAAAACTGTAGACAGTAAGGATAAATTCTTGCAACATTCAGTAGTGCTGAAAAGTTAAATGTCTGCTAAAAAAATGGTTATGGTGAGACAGTGGGTGGAGTTTCATTCACAGAATAGTATGTAAAAATCTAGAGGTCATGAGAGAAATGTAAAACGTTCAACAGTTAATATAGGTGCATAAATCACAGTGTTATATTACTACTTTAGTTTCATATTTTGGTTGTCAGTTTGCTTACAGACGTGCAAAAGCTTATTAGTAGCAAATGTTTATTTCATGCAGAAAAATGTAAATAAAGTCAGCACAATAAGCAATGCTATCAGTTTATAATTGTTAAAGCTGCACATGTTTATCTCATGCAGAAAAATGTAAATAAGGTTAGAGCAATAAGCAATGCTATCAGTTTATAATTGTTAAAGATGCAAATGTTATTTTATGGACCTGATACTAAATACAATCAAGAACTTTCACCACCCAGCCTTGCACAAGAAATGAAAAAAGAGGTTTAAAAGGCCTAACTATAAAAAGGACACTTCGACATTAAATCAGGCCTTCCTTTACCTCATCAGTGACTGGAACAATGCAGAGTAAAATTTGGCAAGAGCCGTGCTGCAGAAGTTGACTATATGCTTAAGTTATTTCTTCAATGTTTGTTTAAAGTTAAAATGTATGAGTTAAAGCAAGTATGGATGTTTTCAGACAGTTATTTAACAGTACTAGTTTTCAGTTTATCAGTTAATGCAAGTATTTGTATTTCAGACAGTTATATAACAGTACTAGTTTCAGTTCATGTTTTAATCTATGTTCAGGCAATACTGACAAAAAGATATTAATAGTTTAGTCTTCAGAATATAACAATTACAGATTTCAGTTTATCTGTGTTCAGGTAACTGTCAAAATGTTCTCATGTTTTCAGACAATTGTACAACAGTACTAGTTTTCAGTTTATCTATGTTCAGACAATACTGACAGGAAAACAGATTTCACTTTATTTTTTTATCTGTGTTCAGGTAACACTGTCAAAATGTTCTCATGTTTTCAGACAATTATACAACAGTACTAGTTCTCAGTTTATCTATGTTCAGACAATATTGACAGAAAAAGGTACTAATAGTTTTGTTTTCAGAATATAACATAATATGATTTTATCTGTGTTCAGTTAACACTGGTAAAAGATATTCTTTTAGTAACAGTTTACTTAGTTTCCAGAATATGCAGAGCTATTTTAAATGTTCAGTATAAATATGTATCACTCTAATGTAAATTTCAGTCAAGATTCAGAATATGACATTCATGCTCAGTCATGTGTTCAGTATAATAAATTTTAGTCAAATTTCAGAATATAAAATTAATACTCGGTTACTTCACATTATTCATTAGTTTTAAGGGTAAAGTAACAGGATTACATTATTCAGTCATTAGTTAAGGGTAAAGTGACACAAGTATTTGTATTACTACACCATCTTTCACATTATTCAAGTAACAGAATTATTTATTACAGGATTATTAAGATAAATTAGCTAAATACTAGGTAGTAATAGTTATTCAGTATACTCACGGCTTAACAGGGCAGGCTTAATTTGTTAATTAATTTACAGATTACAGTACACTTTACATAATTATTTTACATTAGTCAGAAAGTTAAAAAAGACACTAACAGAAAATGTAAAGGTGTAGACCTGAAATACACAAAACATACGTTTTAGTAAATTATTAAGATAAGTTATCTAAAGAAACAGGTAGTAATAGTTATTCAATGCACTCAAGACATAACAGGGCAGGCTTTATTTATTAATTAGTTTACAGATTACAGTGCACATTTACAGATTACAGTGTAATTTACATAATTATTGTACATTAGTCAGAAAATGCAAAGGTATAGATCTGAAATACAGAAAGCATACATTTTAGTAAACTATTATAGCTCATAAATATTCATAGAATATTTCAGACCCAAATTTAGGAGGCAGATATCTATTAAAGCACATAAGAGTTAAAAAAGGTAAATAACATTATAGAGCAAATCTAAATGAATTTTTTTAGACGCAAGTTAATACAGTATATGGTAATTATGTTTCAAGACCAGTTATAAAGTTTTCTCGTTAGTGCCAATTTCAATTAGTATTCAGAAAATAGCTATCATGCTTGATAGGCTATACAATAAAAAGAAACAGTACAATGTTTAAAGATTTAAATCTATGAACAACAGAAAAAGGTTTCATTTGCTGTTAAGAGAGAGACATCCAGGTACATTAAGACACCAGTTGATAAGATAAAAAACATAGGCAATAAATAGTCTAATTTTACCATTACAGCATACAGAGATATGGAAGAAAACTAGGCAGGGTTAACACTTCATACACTGTCTAACTTAAATAAAGAGTCACAAAGACAGGTTATGGATGTGTGCATTCATTTTCAGAATAATGCACAAGTTTTGAATATATCACACATACATCAGACCTTAAATTTAAAGACTCTAAAGACTATGAATCTAGGTAATATGAAAATTAAATTATAAAGTTAATAGACTTCAATCCAAACAGGCCATAAATGTTGAAGTGATGCCTAGTGGTCAAAATTAAAATTGCAGGTTTGTTTACCAAATAAAGAAAATTTATTTTCAGATTATAAATCAGGTAGCATAAAGCTGTATACAGTAGTCAGCAATAAAGATGTAAGGTAACATCAAAAGTAGGTCCCTATAGACTTTCATCAGGGACCTCAGGGGCAACTATTAGGTTAGAGGCCTCCATTTTAAAGTAGTTATTAATATGTTAATTATTATGCAGACTAAACGGTAAAATATGTAGTGTCAGACATTTTAGAAAAAGGCAGTTAAGCAGAAAGAAAGAATAACCTTGCTGATCAAGCAAGAGAGATAACAGTTCCCAAGGGAAGGCTGCAGACTGTTCTTTTTCTGTTCTCTTTCTCAAGAGAAAAATCAAGAAAATGTTAGATAACAAGACAGCCAGGCACCTGCAAAGCAAGACAAGGCTGCAAAACAAGACAAGGCCTGAGACCCAAGGTTATCAAGGCTAAAGAGGTGTGTAAAGCATTACATGGTTTTGAAAATATACTTGAGATACAGTTAGAGAAATCAGTCAGTTAATTCATTCAACCTGACATTACAGAGAATGATTAAGCTACAATACAGGCATTCGAGCCTGAGTACAGAAGTTAGGTTAAATAAAGACTGTTTCAGTTTACGTTATTTAGGACAATCAGAAGACGTGCAGAAATTTTGGATATATTTAGCAGTACTGTTATTACTAACCAGCATTCCAACATTTCTACAGAGTGTTATTGTTTATCAGCACTGTTAATGAAGACAGTATTCAGATATTGTGAACATCTAATAAAGCCTTATTAAATGAACTACAGTGTCTGGAGAATTAATTCTGAAAAGTACACAAGACTTGACCCATAAAGGAAAGACTGGCACTTGTTCAGCATGAGCTTGGGTAATTAACAGATAAAGACTTTCATTTCAGTCTCATTTCAGTTGTTTCCAGTTAACTCCAGTATACTACAGTCAAATTAGTTCTTACACACCACATCCACTTTCACCTTCAAACCTGTGCCCACATCCTATATAAAACTACTCTTAAACAAACATAAACCAAGCTCTTCTTCAGTTGATGACCTTCCAAGTGAGTACCTAAAAATAGCAACCAATAGGTCTGAATGGAGAGATGAAAAGTCAGCAAGCAAAGGAGAATAGTAGTGCTGAAATTGAGTTCATCCTCAAGTCTTAGTGAGTACCTTCATGAGGTGGACCTTGTTTTCTACAAAATCTCACCAAGGTGACACTGATATATAGACTGTATTTATATAGCATCTATCATGGATAGAAGTAGGTCAAAAGCTAAAAAATATAACTGGATGCACAAGACCCAAGATAACAAGTGCCCAATCCTCGTAAGTGCACTGGTGCCAGGACTGGGGAAAAATGACAGCATAGAATCTTCAAAATACAGAAACATCCCTACAATGGGGCCAGCCAGGCCCAGGGGGAGGATGCCCCCCCTGTTGTAAAAGAAATTAGCAGTCCACAAAAATCACAAAAACTGATAGGCCAAAGAAGAGCCATAAAGACAATAGAGTGGACTACTGAGGATAAGAAAGAAAGTATGCATTCCTACTATTATGCAAAAAGCCCAGAATTTCCAGACATAAGATATACAAAAAGATTAAGAGAGAAATTAAAGGAAAGAAAAATACTTCCACAAGAAAAACTATCAGAAGCTTCAAATAAAAAATTTGTGGTCATTAATTCAACAGATTTTTGATCTGTTTGGAAAAAAAAGCATCTGATGAAGTGTAAAAATATAAATAACAAAACCTAGATATTTTTGAAAAGTATAAAAAAATATGGACATGGAAAAGAAAGAGCGATTTGATATGGTGCAATATTTATGCAAAGCCAAAAGCCAAATTAATCAACATAAAGAAGGCAGCCCCAAAGATATTCAAGAGAAATACAGACAAAGGCATCTAGACATGGTAAATTTCACAATAAAAATAATATCACAAAGAGGGAATGTAGAAAAGCAGATTAGTAAAGTAGAAGTTAAAAAATAGATGTTGAAGTTATGGAGTGCCTCCAAAGTGAAGGATTTGATGTAGAAGGTCTAACACAGGTTACATCACAGCATGATGGAATGAGTCCCCAAAGTAAGGAGAAACAAGAAGATCAGGAGACGTCTGAAGAATAAATATGGACATGGGAAAGAAAAAGAGAGTTAATATGGTGTAATATCTATGCAAAGGAGAAAGCAAAACTAATCAATACAAAAAGAGCAGCACCAAATATATTTGAAGAGAAATATGGGCAAAGGAATTCAGACATGGAAAACTTTACAATGCAAAAACATAAGAAGACAAAGAGGATAAGTACAAAAGGAGATCAGTAATGGAGGAGTTACAGAAATAGAAACTGAGGTTATAGTGAAGGATTCAGTGTAGAAAATCTAATTCAGAAAGCACCACAAAAGAATAGAGCAATGGAACTCCAGATTAAGGGGAAACCAGTGATATGGGAAGCAATTGGTCAGGTGCCATATCAAGATATTTTGGAGCCTTCCACAGGAAATGAGTATAAACATTCACTTGAAACTGGATGGCAAGGGAAGAACAGGAAACTGAAAACTCTGGCACAGTTAATGTCGATGGGTGATAGGTCAATGAGTTCTCATATAACAGAGAGACAGATGGCACAGGATGAAATTGAAGAGAATGTGCCACAGGAAGATGCAATAGAACTTTCTCTATAATGCCCACAGGAAATGGTAAACAAAAAATGTGTCCTCAGTTTAGAAGAAAATGAGCTAAGAGAAGAGTTGCTTGACTTAATAGACATATAAAGATCAATGAAAGAAATAGACTGCAGAAGGTCAATAAAACCCAAAAAGTCAGAAGTTTGATAAAACAAATGAACACAATAATTAGGACTGTCCATAGAGATCCATGTGATATAACAGAAGTAAACAGGATATATTACTGTGCAGCTAAATTAATAACTGATAAAGTTCTTCCACAAGAACACAGGGTAGTGAGAGAGAGAAAGGGGAGAAATCGAATACCATCACGGAAGTATTGACTAGAGAAAACTATAAAGCAACTAAGACAAGAAGTGTCACTTTTTCTGTTCTCTTTCTCAAGAGAAAAATCAAGAAAATGTTAGATAACAAGACAGCCAGGCACCTGCAAAGCAAGACAAGGCTGCTCAAAAAGAAAAATGTAGATAACAAGACAGCCAGGCACCTGCAAAGCAAGACAAGGCTGCAAAACAAGAGTATAGAAGAGGGAACAGATCAACGAAAATACTTAGAAAGGCATGATAAAAGCAATACACAGTATTAGAACAGATCAGGATCTATCATGCACTATTACAAATAAACTAAAAATCTTAGCATGGGTGGAAGAAGATACACAGATAAATATAAAGGAAAAGTACAAAATAAGCAAATTATTGATGATCCAAAAAAGTTTTATAGAGAATTGGGAAATAATGTAAAAGGAATTGAAAGACCACCAAAAAAGAAGAAATAGATAAATGTTGGGAAAGTATCTATGAAGATCCTGTGGAACATAACAAGGATGCTAAATGGATAGAAGAAGTAAAAGAAAGAATACGAAGTTTAAAGGTACAGGATATGAAATGGGATGTAGTAACAGCTAGAGAGGTTGAAACAAAGTTAAGAATAGCCTCAAATTGGAAAACCCCAGGCCCAGATGCAGTACCTAGCTTCTGGTTAAAAGTATTAACATCTTTGCATGAATATTTAGCCATGAGTAAGAACTAGTTATATGCACCAACCTGGCTAACCACAGGAAAAACAATGCTCCTACTTGAGTGAACCTGCAAGCTACCCTAAAAATTATAGACCAACAACTTGTCATCCGATGATGTATAAACTATATACTGGAATTGATGCCAACAGAGTCTATAGGCATTTAGAAGAAAACTCAATTATGGCAACAGAACAAAAGGGCAATAAAAGAAAGTCATATGGAACAAAGGATCATTTACTGTTAAATAAAGTCATAGTGGAGAAGTGTAAAAAGGGGAAGAATTTAAGTATGGCATAGATTGACTACAAAAAAGCATTTGATAGTATCCCACATTCATGGATAAATGAGTGCTTAAACGTGTATAAGATACACCCTACACTGATCAACTAAATTACAGTGACCATTAAATACTGGCAGTTCATTTTACAATTAAACCATGATAAAGAACAAATTATTATTCCAAGGATAAAAATTCAAAGGGGGGATATTCCTGGGTGACTCTCTGTCACTGCTGGTATTCTGCCTTGTCCTTAATCCATTAAGCTGTCTACTTAGCTTAGGTCATGACTATAATTTGGCTCCTAGAAAACAACAATGTGTAAAGACTTCTCATCTTCTCTTTGTCAATGATTTGAAATTGTATAGCTCATCAGATAAGGAACTGAAAGTACAACTGCAAGTTGTCAACACTTTTTCAGATGATATAAGAATGTTATTTGGTCTTGATAAATGTGCAAAAGCAATTTTTAAAGCAGGAAAACTGCAGTGCCAAGAAAACGTCAGTTTGGGACAATAATGTGATATAAAAGAACTTGAACAAGAGGGAGTGTATAAATATTTGGGAATTGACAAAGGATCGACAATAAAACATGAAGAAATGCAAGTAAAGCTTAGTAAGGAATACTTTAGAAGACAAATAAATTCTGAAAACAGCATTGACATCTAGGAACAAAATCCCAGCTATAAACTGATTTGCTCTTCCTGTCCTAACTTGCAGTTTTGGAGTAACTGGCTGGCCCCAAGATGTGTTGGATAGATTAGATGGGAAAAATAAGAAGGATGCTTTATGCTCACCAAATGATTTATAAAAATCAGTGCATCCCAATATTATATATTCCTCGTTCCAAAGCAGGGATGGGCCTCCTTGAAATTTATTACTTGTATAAATCTGCAATCATGGGACTCCACACAAGACCCAAATGTAGTGAAAATTTTGAAACTTGAGGAGAATAAATCTACGATGACTTCTCTGCTTAATCTAGCATAAGCATATCAGCATCAAGCAGGAATGGAAATCAACCCAGAAGTAGATAAAAATCAGGCAGCACCTGAATGTGACAAAAACAAAAGAAATAATATAAGGTGAAGGACCAGATGAGAAGCCAAGAAATATGGAAAATGCATAAATATAGCTGCAAGTATAGAAAACTTCTGGAAGAACCTCATGTTGATTAGGAACAAACACAGGAATGGTTAAGGAGAGGCAAATTCAAACCAAGAGACAAAAGGTTAATATTGACACTGGTTTACAAAGTCCATTGACCATGTGGGAGAAACAGACAAATGTTGGTTTTGTAAAACCAAATTGGAAACAGTCGCACACCTCATTGCTGGTTGTGACATACTAATGGCAGAAGGACTGTATACTGAAAGGCATAATAATAATGTGGCAAGACTATTGCACTGGTTATTGTGCAAACATTATGGTACTGAAGTGGCTGAAAACACTGGAAATGTGCCACAAAGCATCATAGAAAATGATGAAGTTTACATCACATGAGATCACCCATTACCAACAGTTCAAAAGATAGATGCTAGAAAAGCAGATATAGTGGTCCATGAAAAGAAGACAAAAGTAGCATTTGATCATTGAAATCACCACACCTAGTGACTACAGTGTCTTGCGTACAGAGAGACACAAAGTCATAAAATCTCAGGATCTGCAGGCAGAAATGAGAGCAATGTGGAAGAAAAATACCCTGACAGTTCCAATAGCAGTAGGAGCAATGGGTCTTATAAAAAAGAATCTACAATCGTATTTAGATATGTTACCAATGGTTGAACCCACTTCAGTCGTAATCCAGAGGCCAAACGGCGACAATGTTGAACCCGACATTGTCGAAGTATGAATCTCGCCCCCATCTCGACCCATGTTAAAGCCTGTTTCGAGATTTATGGCGAGTTGTATTTCAACAATGTCAGAATTCAACATTGTTGCTTTTGCAAAACTGTGTCGGTGATCCCATCATTAGATGGGGTCTGGTTCGACCTTCTGATGGTAAACTGTTACCAATACATGTAACCCCATACAAATTGCAGAAGGAGTCATTACTGGGCACATATTGGGTGCTGCGAAGAGCACTTTGGCTGACATCAAAGATTGAAACAATAGTAATTTCATGAACTTTAATAGTACTTTGACTTAGGAATGGGATCCATTCCAGTCATGGTATTAGAAACCCAAAACATTTGGAGAAATTAAAAAAGAGCAATACCATTATAAATAATATTTACTAGGTCATATAAATATGGGGGAGATTCCTCAAGATTGGAGACATGCACTTATTAAACCTGTCTTTATGGAAAAGGGGAGTAGGACAAACTTAGAGTCATACAGACCCTTAAGTCTACTTTCATGCTGTGGAAAAATAATGGAGAAGGTAATACTGCATAAGTTACTGTCACAAATAGAATGGCTGGGACTTGAAACCATATTTCAACATGCATATGTTGAAAATAGATCTATTAATTATTAACCTTTGTGGCTAGGCTTATATAGGCCCTAGGGCCAATAGCCTAGTACCTACCTATGAACCTATTACAACGTATAACATGATGCTCTATAACAATATAACAGCCATGAATGAAAAATTGTGCCGTGATATAATTTATATAGATTTACCTTCAGCATTTGACAGGTTCATACACAAAATATGGATCAATAAATTAGTACAACTAGGTATTCATGTACTGTTGATAAGGTTGATAAGATGGATAGCTGCATGGCTTACAAACAGGACATGGCAAGTATCACACACCAACTGGACAGGTGAAATCCTTGGCTACAGTCAAGGTGCCCACAGGGCTCTGTACTAGGCCCTTACTTGTTTAGATTGTATCTTTCAGACCTTACTTTTTCATCTGAGGTATTCTACAGTCTATATGCTGACAACCTGAAATTGGGTAAACTGATTACAAGTGTTACAGATATGGCACATCTGCAAAGTAAGTTAACTAAATTGACCATTTGGGCACAGGAGAATAATATGTTGATAAATGCATCAAAAACTAAGAAGGTGAAATTTGGGAGACATAAATTGAAAGGTGAATATTTCATACAGCACACAGTGATTGAAACTGTAGATACTGGGTATATGGGTAGATCTAGCTTTGAGATTTTCTAATCATATCAACCAATTGGTTAATGATAGTTATAGAATGATAGGTTGCATAAAAAGATTTATAAAGTCTAGGAAATCAAAAATGATAAAGTCATTGTTAATTACACTAGACCCAAACTTGAATATGGAATAACAATATGGAACCTTATAAGGAAACAAGTATGAATAAACCAGAAAGAGTGCAGCAGAAATATAACAAGGGCATCTATGGATGTGAAAATTTAAGTAGTTATTATGAAAGACTAAAATATCTGAACTTGTACAGTGTCTCATATACATATTTAAGAGAAGATTTTATTCAGGTATAGAGGGCATTTAGAGACAACTACTTCTGGGAATGTTTGGGGTTATCAAAAAGTAGTAGAGACTCATCAGACAACCTATGCAGAAGATTCTATAAGAATGAGAAGTGTACTAATTGGTTCTCTGACAGAGTAGCTGATGCATGGAACAGACTACCAAATCACATCAAAGCAAGCACTAGTTTAGATATTTCTAACAGTCTGGGCACTTATGGGAAGTACTGTTTTGGTATATTGTCAGGCTAGAAGGGCATTAATGCCTGTGCTTGAAATATTGAATGAGTTTATGTATGTATGTATTATGTAAAAAAACAAATGTTCCAGAGGCAAAAGGCAGCCTTGCAATATAAACATGGCAATATATCATTCAGTGGACAGGAAGAACGAGACTCTGCATCACCCATTACTGACTAAACAGATCCAAAGGTGTTGATATAATGGACTTATCACTTAACAATCCATCTTTCAAATTTGGCATTATAAGGAGCTAGAGAATTTCATATCTGTTTAGCTTGTTACAAAATTAACTATAGCTATCTTGTACCTTAAATATTTGGGAAAGTTGTCGTAGATTTGTAAAATAATGTTACTTTTTCTTTTGAAAGGTATCTATCTAAGATATAGTGGCTTAAATTAAACAACTGAGTAACATTGGGGTGAGGGGACTTAGCACCATGCGGTTTTCAGAAGTGAAACTGAATCCTGCTCACTCACTCTCCTACAGATATGGAGATGCACCCTATGGTGTTGCTGCCTCAACAAGCTTTTTCCCCTCAACTTGGAAATAACTGGTTATCCTTTGTAAATGATTTACAACAGTTTTATAAGTTACTTGTCAACAGGCACAAAGATGATAAAATTAAGAGGAAAAGTGGAAGTTGTTCTACATTATTCTCAGCAAATTATGTATTAGTGTGCATTAATAACAATGGTATTTTGACAATAGTGAATCTAGCTCTGGAATGTACACCCATGTTTTTAATATTGTAAATTTAACTTAATTATTCAAATTATGAATAATGTTTAATTATTTTTATTTTATTGTGATGAATGTTATATTTTTTATGATTAATTATCTGCATTTCTTAATGAATGATAAGAATTATCAATGAAGTGTTGTACCATGTGATTTTTTTTTAGTTTATTGTCATGTAAGAGGTTTAATGTTTCTCATTGGTTGAGTGGATAATTATTCAGGTTCTTCCTGTTATTTCTTGAAATGTGATTTTGTTTTCATTATGGTCTGAAGAAGCAATTTTAACATTGCAAAAGCACTCACCTTTATGATTTAAGATTTATTTTAGTTTTCTACAGTGGTTGTTTTTATCAATTTACTTCAGCTGTGTTTCTGTGAGGTTTTTATTTTCCTTTTTAACTGTTTCCATTTGTTTTTACTGCACAGTTAATTGCCCAAGGTGTTGTTTCTGCTTGAGCATATACATAGTTTAGCTGGTCTCAGTTATGGGGCAACAATATTATCAGATCATTCACCCAGTATGCTGATATTAAAACTATAGACAGATCTTTTGGATAGACATTGGAAACTTAATATGTTTTTTTTTTTAATCAGGAAGAACAATTTCAGCAGGTAATTACATCAAATATGCACATTTTGATAGTATACAAGAAAAGAGGGTGTTTCCTTAGTATAAGAATGGGATCATTTCAAACTTTCCTTCATCCAAATGCTTTTTCAGTTCACCAGTACAAGGACACTCAAATTAAACTGAACAAGATAAGATTGCATGATAAAATAATAAAAGTACAAAACTCTATTATTAAATGGAATGATGGAAGGGATAAAGAGTTGTTTTCTTCCCTACAATAAGAATATGTTCAGACTTTAGATTATAAATTAGATCGCCAAAACAAATTGAACACATAAAACATTTTTTGACTTATCCCCTTCAACTCAAAAATACCTAGCTCTGAAGTTGTGTATTCTGAAAGTTTCTAGATTAGTAATTAAAAAGACAGCAGGTTCACATGCAGTGAATACCCTGGTGATATATTAGAAGAGTTTGCTTCACAGTTAGGAAAAGTATTTAATCCTTAGGGTGAACATTTTTCCAGTATCCAGATAATTATTGCATTTTTATCTTTGCTGACACTCTCAAAACCAAGTCTGAGCCAAAGCCAGGAGCTTGTCTCTCCTTTTTCTTGAATAATAGTTAAATTGAAATATAAAACTATGTCCAGAAATAAGACACTAGACTCAGATGGGGTTCTTTTAGAGATATATAAGAAATCAATAAAATATATTTTGTAATATTTGCAAATTTGGACAATGTGGTCTTCTAGGAGGCTGTTTCTCCGCCTTTCTGGAGGATCACTATTATTTCTGTTATTTTAAAGCCAAATAAGGACTCCCTACAAGTCACATCATGCAGACCAATTTCAGTACTCAACCATGATTACAAACTATTTATGGTACTTCTAGCTCATAGACAGACAAAACTGATGCCTTCCTTTATGAAAGAAGATGAAAATTGTTTTAATGTAGGGAGATCTACTTCATACAACTTCTTAAAAAATTAATTAATTATAAAGGATGGCTGCAGAAAAGTCTCCTCATTGGTATTAGCTAGTTTAGATGCTAAAAAAGCCTTAATAGGGTTAGATGGGATTTTCTACTAAACTTATTAATCTACTTCAGTAGCTGTGTAAAGGTTCCACAGCTAGAATAAAGATTCATTCTTGATTATCATGGGAATTTCCATGCTCTACAGGCACCAGGCAGGGGTGCCCCCTCATTCTGTTGCTTTTTGCTCTATATATTGAAACTTTGGCTTACTCCTTAAGAGTTACATTGAAGGGATATAGAATTATGAATCAATTATATAAGATTGCATTATATGCAGATGACCTACTCTTATAATTAACTGAGACAGAGAATGAGTTACACAGAGTTTTCCAGCTGTTGTGAAAGTTCAGAGATTTATTTGATTATAGGATAAATATTTTGAAAACAGATGCAATCTGTGTCTCGTACTCTGTCATTACATTTAATACCAGAATTCCTGTTCATGCAAATAATTGTATGACTTACCTAGGGATACAATATGCAGACAATTTCGAAGATCTATGGAGTTTACTTATAATAGCATTTTAAGCAAAGTTAAAGTTTTTATAAACAACTGGAAAGGCTTATGCTTAGCTATCCTGCAGAAGATTCAGGCAATCAATTGATTTATTTTGCCTCTTTTTCTATCCAAGGACTCTCAGGTCCTTAAAAGGAATAGTTATAATCAATCTGAAAGCTTCTACTGCACTTTATTTGTGATGGGAAAAAGCATAGGAAAATGGCTTTGTAAATTACATCAGTGCAACACGTTTGTGTTTATTTGTAGATTTGGACAAACTGTATGAACTACCAATAGCCAGACTCTTACAAAAATTGTTAAAGGGTGTATTATTAAAATAAGAGAGCACAATTACTTTAAATTGCTTTTACATCAGAGAAGGCTGGGTGTATGGTGGAGGAACTTGGCTCCAATTAAAAAACAAGTAATTTTTAATTTCTTATTCTTTGGTTTTAGAGAGGTTTAAATGAGTGTGAAGGGCTGCACGTGTTTGTTTGTGTCTTTCGGCTTTTCCTGGTTAGGGGTCGCCACAGCGGAACTCCGGTCCGCTAATGATTGGTAGTGGATTTTTTACGTACCGGGTTACCAACCCTGACACACAACCTTCAACAAAGGCATGCCCCATTCACGTATGCCTCCACAGAGAAGACGCTCTAGCTGAGAATCGAACGGGACAACGTCTTGCTAAGAAGGCGACAACGCTACCGCAGCACCTAATGGACCTAAATGGATTATAACAGTACCCCAATTATTCAAAACTGTTTTGCAGATGAATTTAAAGTGAATAAATTGCACAGCAACTTTTACTCTTTAATAATACAGGAAGTCAAGAAACTCACATTGTGTAAGATTAGTCCCAGAAACTATCATAGCTTTCTTTCTTGGGCAATCTCTTTGTGACATAAGAATCAAATTAAGAGCAATAGGCAAGGTGTATACTCTTATTAATAGGATCAATCTAAGTAAAACACAGAAATTTATTTAGATATGGGAAAGAGAATTGAAGATTTCATTACAACCTCTTGAATGGAAAGTTATTTTGTCAATCCCATGGTATGCTTCTCAATCCAGAAAATTTATATTTTTTTGGTTGGCAATGCCAATTCAAATATTTTTATACACCAGCCAGGTTAACGTGCATTTTTTTTACCTTTCATTTCTTTCCTGGAGATGTTGTTTACCTCAATCAGCAGACTAGCAGAATACTTTCTGGGATTGTCCTCTGCTTCTCCAATTTAAACGAGAATTCAGGGACTTAATTAATCAGGTATGGAAAATAGAGTTAACTCTACAACCCAGACATTTTTTTATTTGGGGTGACAAGACTACTGGAAAGGGCAAGGTTCCACTGGCAGCATTAGACTTGCTATTTTTAATAGCTACAAATGCACCACAAGAATGTGGAGGCAGAGTGCCCCTTCCATGGCATTTATGGAGCTTAAAGAGATAGTAAGGAAACAAAGAGAATTAGAGTTAGGTAGATACAAATTATTTCTTATTAGGAGCTTAGCTAAGAAATATTCTGTCGAGCTTGATGTTTAAAGAGGGTAAATTGATTATACAGGCACATAGCAGATAATTGATTTTTTTGTGTCAAATGCTGGGCTAATAACCTTCCTCATTATCAATTTGTTTTGTGAATAATTAATGTTGTTATGCTTTAACCAATATGCAGACTGCCTCATTTGCCTGAGTTTTATTTTTCAGTTTTATTGCTGTTAATGGTTTTGGTGTTTTATATGTTTTTATAATGATATTTTTACAAAACCATAAAAACTGGTATTGTATTGAAAAAAATAAACTTGTTCAAAGGTTTGAAAAAATGAAAAGCCTATACAAAAAACCCTGAGGTCTCAAACTGTACTTACATTTTTCCTCCTACTTATGCTCAGCCATGAGCTCTGTAAAAATGAGCGTTGTGACTTGTTTCCATTGTAAAAGATTTCTCTGGATGCATGTATTGTTCAAAAAATATGAGTCGCCTAGTGTGGCTCTAAGTGATCACCTTCCCTGTATATAAAAAAGGTTGTCTTCATCAGGAAGAAGAATGGGAACTGGTCACATGTATCACATATATGAGCTGACTAAAAGCAGGCACTGTAATCCTTTTTGCCAAACAAGAGAAGATTAGTCTTCCATAATGTATTTCAGGAAATATGAGCCCTGTAAAACTGGGCTCAGCCTCTCATCTTACATGTGATACCAGCACTGATTACGATAAGTCAGACTGGAAAAATTGTATAAGAAAGCTTTCATAATTTGCTTCAAGGAATATGAGTCCCATAAAGGCAGACGCAGCCTCTCACATTATATGTGATACAAAACAGGCCAATAAAATCTGGTGATAGCCTCATAAAAGCAGGCATTTTCAATGATCAAGCAGTAAACCTCTCTGCATACCACAGTATTAGAATGGTCTGATAAGGCAAAAATATTTTCTTAAATATAGTTCTATACTGATAGCTCATGGTGGGTTCTCATTTTTTATTTGTTGAAATAAAACCCTTTTTACTAAGAACAAGGTTCCACAGACTGCTGAACTCATAAACTCTCACGGGTCTTTCAGGAATATTCAAATAAGGGACTAACATCTAAGCTTTGGGTTTGGCTCCTTGTTTTTTCATCTCCAAGATTCCTCCAATCAGCTGTCCAGGACCCTCCCACCATTGCCTGTAACTGGCTTTAAATAAATGACCTGTTGAATGTAATGTATTGGAACAAGAACACTCAGCCATCTACCTACTTAACTGAATAAGCTACTTGAAATGTCAACAAAGCATTTTTATTCCTCCCACAGTAATGGCATCAGAAACTGACTCTCCTAGATCTGCTAACTAAAGTGATTTTGTACAATGCAGTGCTGAGTGATAGTGTTGTCACCTCACAGCAAGAGGTTATCCGGTTTGATTCCCAGCTGGAGTGCCTTCTGTGCGGAGTCTGCATGTCCTCCCTGCGTTCATGTGAGTTTTCTCAAGGTATTCCGGTTTCCTCTCACATTGCAAAGAAATGCGTCTAGAGTGTTTCTCCCCGGGCTTCCACAGAAAATTGGCTTCATTCCAAGTCAGACTTTCCCCAATAAACAAATGTTAAAAAAATAAATAAAATAAATCTGGATTAATGCTTTGTAGTCTGTTTGTTGTTTATAAAAAAAGATGGGAAAGGTGCAGACTGCAAACTCTTTAAGTGAAATATATCTTAGTTAAAACCAACTGAACACATGGTAAATGATGAACTGGAAATTAATCAATTGTCTATGGGATTATCTACCTTCTGTGACTACTCTGGTTGTGAATTTGTTCTGTTTTATTTTTTTTGTGATATTCTTCACCTGGGCTGTGACTGCAAATGGTCTATTGTGATCAGTGTACTTCCCCAGTAAACAAACTGAGTACTCTCTCTCTCTCTCTCTCTATATATATCTATATATATATATATATATATATATATATATATATATATATATATATATATGTGTGTGTGTGTGTGTGTGTGTGTGTGTGTGTGTGTATAAATGCACACACATATATATATATATATATATATATATATATATATAGTTTCACTTCATAATCTCAAAATGCTGAAATTTCGAATTTCAACATTCTGAGACCATGAAGCTGAAAATGCAGAATGCTGAAAATGCATAAGAGTGAATTCGAACATCTCGAATCCACGCTTATGCATGTCCGGTACATTACGTGAAGTGTTTTGCTGGTATGGTGTCTTAAATTGCAGGTGAGTGAGTGTTTGTGTGTTTTTGTACACTGTATGTGTGGGTAAGGGTAGGGAGGTGTAAGTATGAGTGTGAGTGTTGGATTTGTTGGTGTTTGTGTATGTGTGACATCTATTTGTGTGTGAGTGAGTGTAGAATGCCGTGGTGTGAGGTTTTTTTTTTTGTTATGTGCGATATATATATATATATATATATATATATATATATATATATATATAAAACCCAACTGGGTATAAAACTAATAAAATAAAACAACCTTGACCACCAGTGTACTTCCGAAGTGTCTAATATTGCTCCACACACTAAGCGCTTTCACCATTCCCAGACTCTGATGAAGCCGTGATTCAATGGTGAAAGCACTTAGTGTGTGGAGCAATATTAAATGCTTCGGAAGTACACTGGTGGTTGTGGTTATTTTATTTTATTAGTTTTATACCCAGTTGGGTTATTTTTGTTTTTATATATATATATATATATATATATATATATATATATATATATATATATATATATATATATATCCACTTCTAAGTCCTGAAAGCTTGTAATCTTGAAATTCAAAATACTGAGTCCAAAATTGTGAAAGTTCAAAATACTGAAAACTCAAAATACTGAATTTCATAATATCGAAAAAAAAAAACAGGATACTAACACTTACTATACTCCACCAGAAGTATATAGAGAAACAAATAAAAGACAAAGCATATTAGTTTACTCCAACTACCCCCCAAACTCCCTGCTACTTAAATATATCAACTCCTAGATCGCACTTTCCTACACTAAGATGAGCTATGTTGTTGTATAGCAAATTAAAAGAGAACATAACTAAGGTTACAACAGGCAGTCATGAAGCACGTAATGGCATGTTTGCTATTTTCTTCTGAGGAGTGCGATCTTGGAGTTGATATATTTAAGTAGCAGGGGGGTGTGGGGGGTGAGACCCCCTGGTTATAGTTGGGGAAGAGTAATATGTTTTGTTATGTAGTTGTGCTGGAATATTGTAAGTGTTAGTGTACTCTGTTTTTCTGATATTATGAAATTCAGTATTTTGAGTTTTCAGTATTTTGAACTTTCAAGATTTTGGACTCAGCATTTTGCATATCGAGATTATGAGCTTTCAAGATTTAGAAGTGGACCTATATATGTGTGTGTATATATATATATATATATATATATATATATATATATATATATATATATAAATCTAGGACGTTTGCTCAACTAAGCAAATGACCGAAATCCAAACGTCCGGGCATACTTACGCAAAAGTGCTTTTCACCGAAGAAGCAATTTTGCGTAAGTATGACTGTTGCTGAAGCTGTACTATGGTGTGGGTAGTGTTTCTTTTTTTTTTTGTCACACTCTTTAACGAAAACGCTTTTTAGATAAAAGCGCTTTCGTTAAAGTGTGTTCAGGTTTTATGGATTTGGACATTTGCTCAGTCGAGCAAATATCCTAGAGCTATATATATATATATATATATATATATATATATATATATATGGTTCTACCTGACTTCATCGACACGCCGGAACATCGACAGCGAAATCGGAAGCCGCAGAAGAGCGAAAGTGCAGAAGACCGACGCGACGGGACCCAGAAGATCGACAGTGCAGAAGACCGACCCGACGGATGAAAGCACCGACGCTGAGGATGCCGAAATGGGAAAAGGCTGTGTAAGTATGCGGTAGTGACGGACGTTAGGGTGCGAGTAAGGTAAGTGTGGATAGGGGTGGGTTAAGTGAGTTAGGGTTAGGAGCGGGTCAGGTAAGTGTGCGGTAGTGAATGTGTTTGGGTTAGGGGCGGGATAAGTGAGTTAGGGTTAGGGAGCGGGTCAGGTAAGTGTGCGGTAGTGAATGTGTTTGGGTTGGATAAGTGAGTTAGGGTTAGGAGCGGGTCAGGTAAGTGGTAGTGACGGACCTTA
Source organism: Protopterus annectens (assembly GCF_019279795.1). Classification (NCBI taxonomy): domain Eukaryota; kingdom Metazoa; phylum Chordata; order Ceratodontiformes; family Protopteridae; genus Protopterus; species Protopterus annectens. Next base: position 1,924,886,739 of record NC_056731.1, on the reverse strand, counting down.
GGGTTAGGGTTTGGGTCAGGGTTGTAGGTAGTTGTGTATGTGAGGTTTAGTGTGGGTTTGCAGGGATTTTGGTGTGCTTGTGTTGTGTATGTGGTTTTTGGATGGGGAATGTGTTTTGTTTGTTGATTGTGGTGTGTGAAGTGTATAAGGTTTGGTGTTTGTGTACCGTCGGTTATTTCGTTGTCGGGTATGTGAATTTTCGTGTTTTGGTACTGTCGGTTATGTGGTTTCGGTGATTGCGTTGTCGGTGTTTTGGTGTTTCGGTGAAGTCAGGTAGAACCATATATATATATATATATATATATAGATAATAGATAGATATATAGATGTGTATATATATGGATCACCTTTAAATGCTCGAAAGCTCAGAATACCGAAAACGAAACCGCCAGATCAAAATGACTGAAAGACGAGAATCCCGAGTGATGAAATTCCCGAAACTGAATTGACCGACAATGACATTCCGTACACCATACTGCAACAAAACGTAAAGAACTATTCCAGTCCCATATATCATAGAAGAAAGAAATATAGACGTTGTAAACGTAACTGTCCATAACTAAACATGGGCAGTTGTGATACTGCTCACAACTGCTAACCTAAAGCTTATTAGTGCGAAAACACATTGTCATGCCTTCAAACTGTGCGCCCCATTCCTTCACACTTGCAAACGTAACTGTCCGTAAATAAACATGTGCAGTTGTGATACTGCTCACAACTGTTAACCTAAAGCTTACCAGTGTGACAACACATTGTCATTCCTTCACACTGTGCGCCCCATTCTGCAATTAAACACAGAAATTGCAATCAGAAAGTAAAGAACATTCCCAGAGCAATACACGCGTTCCTTAACTAATATAACTGTATCGTACATTGATAATAACACGTCTTCATCTGCAGGTAGGGTACATAGTATCCCTCAAAGCTTCAGCAGTCTAGCAATACTTTCAATGAACTCAATAGCACCATACTCTGCCCTATTGCTGATGACAGTTGCGAACTTTTCATGTCGGTTTAGTATCCTTCTTTTTTTGGGGGATGGTGGTACTCCAGTGGAAAGTGTGATATGCAGCTCATCCACCCTATTCTGTTCTTCATTAGTACATGTAGATCAACGCTGCCAGATCCTAGGAGGCACTTTAGACACCTATGCCAGGCTTCTACGGAGTTTTGTGTACGTGGTAAATTGAGCACATTGAGTTCAGAAATATTCCAAAACGATATTGGAAACAACGGCGGGAATCTCATAGAGCTCCTCAGCCTAGTCGAAAACTTCCGTAGTCTGCCATGTATGTACCAATCGGAAAAGTATTTCAATAGTTCAGCCCCTTCTGATGGGAAATGCACTTGTAAACGTTCAGAGGTAGATTTAACCTCTTCTTCTTCCAGGAATGCTAGTGACACTAGCGATTTCACTCTTAATTGGAACAACATATCCGTATTGTACAGTCTCGTTAATCCGAAAGACTGTACTTTCCACCATATGTTCTGGCCAAAATGGAATAGGCAGCCTTTGCATTGCACTCCTTCAATATTTAATCTTATACTCTTTATAGCAGCAACCTCGAAGTCGCATAGGATAAATTGAACGTGACATTCTAACCCATTTGTACTCAGTAAATGGAACACACAGTTCCATAACATGTTATAGCATTTCAGGGACTTGTTGCTCATTAAAACATACACTAGTGGAACAACCTTACTATACGAGCCACACTTTACAAAACCATGTATGCTGTACAGTTGCCGACAGCTAACTTCTTTCCCAAAGAACGTACCATCTTGTAACCAAATGGTAGCACTACTTATGTCTGACAGATTGTTGGTGGTACTGAATACATATACTACATTACCGCTAGTTTTGTCAGCCATACGTTTTGCAATAAATACACCAGACTTTAATGGATAATTTACAGCATCTACATTCATAAGGGTAACTTCGGAGTTTGTGCGCACTAGATTCTCCTTCCGTCGTACCCTACCAATGCTTTGTAACAGTGACCGTCTGCTAGGTATGGCTTGTATAGCCTCTAGCGAAGTTGACGCCATTGCAATATCCACTATTGCACATGGGTTATCCCTGCTATATTGTGCCCTGACTTTAACTTGTGCTGTTACTTTATATCGTTGTACTTCCGCGGGATCAGCGGAATGGTCGTGCGGGACCGATTTAACTAGTTTTTCACCGTCCAAAACGACAACTGTAATAGCCCTACCTTTACATTTCCTTTGCTTCTTTTCTTTACAAGCCCAATAATGTCTGCTGTTAGTCCTCCTTTCTAAGTGATACAAATATCCATCTAGCTGTAGCATAGGTTTACATTGCTGGGACAGAATTGTTTGGTATGTGGCTCCCAGACTTCCAGGTCCAACGTCCGCCATCATTGACGTTGCAGGTGCACTATCCGCCATCATTGCAGTTTATTGGGACATTTTCCGGTACGTGTATGTGGGATTTATATGCTGATGTAGTCTACATCCTTACACTGCTATACGTTCTTCTACATTATTTGATTTGGGTTTATTTCACTGGTCGGGCATTCACTTCAGCTTTCGTGATTTCGAAATTCAGTATTTCCATCTTTCGGTATCTACTGATTTCGGGCATTGCGATTCGGGAAATGTAGTTTCGGGATATTGCAGTTTCGAGCATTTAAAGGTGATCCGTATATATATATATATCTATATATATATATATATATATATATATATATATATATATAGAGAGAGAGAGAGAGAGAGAGAGAGATAGATTTGCATAATATTAATGATACCCTGACACACACACTCGTGGTATTCACATGCTTTCAGAAACATGCAGTTGGACAAGCCAGGGAAACAGCACTCACTGACAAGATGCTTCCATTAATGTACAGGTTCCATATCTGAGCTACTTATATACCTCTGTGCTGCTGGAAGGGGCAACAACGGAGAACAGGCAAAGGAGGAGACTGACAGGAACTTCAAAAGGCACAAAAAATTGGGGTTAAAAATAAATGAATTGTATGATACTATTCCCCACATGGGTGTAATAGATAAATTCTCTCAACTAGGCATCAATCCATATGTTACCAGATGGGTAGAAAACTGGCTCACTGATAGAACCCACCTAGTTAAAATAGGGGAAATCACCTCAAGTAGTAGACCTTTAACGAGAGGTATACCCCAGGAATCAGTCTTGGGGCCTCTGTTGTTTGGGATATTCTCTTCTGAGGTGCAGGTCAAAACCAGTGGTCTATGGCTGACCAAGTTTGCAGATGACTGCAAGCTGGGCACTGTCATCAATTCCCTAGTGATGTGGACATCCTCCAAGAGGGTCTCACCCAAACAAATGACTAGTGCCAAAAACATGGCCTCAAACTGAATGCCAAAAAAATGCATCATCATCCCCTTTGGGGAGAGTGATGTCTCCACAAATTATCACATTAATAACAAGGCCTAAGCACGCAATCAGTTGTGAGGGACTTGGGCACCTACGTTGATAGCAAACTGACTTTTGACCACCGTATTGCCCCTGTTGTATGGAAAGCTTTCTAGATGGCCCATCTCATTAGGAAGGGTATCTCATCCATGGACAAGGTGGTCATAACATCCCTGTATTCTTCCCTTATAAGACCCATTATTGAGTACCACGCCCCTTTTTGGCATATACCTCACAAAGCACATGCAGCAGCTGGAGAGACTATAGGGGTTCCTCACCAGGAGAATCCAGGGTCTCAAAGATCTACCCTACACAGATAGGCTAAAAGCCCTGTCCCTCTACTCAGTCTCATACAGACTCCTCAGATGTGACCTGTGTCAGGCATACAAAGCAATCTTAGACCCCGCCTTGATGAGACTGCTGCACATCCGCAAGTCAAGCTCCACTTGAGTAACCCACACATGTGACCTCAACTGCTTTGTGACATCAATAGATCTTGGTGGCAGGACAGATATGTGTCCTAGAGATTCCCCTTCTGTAGAATAGACTCTCTCCATGTCAAGCAGAGTACCTCATTAACCCTTTTTAAGAGCAACATGGATAACTGGATGGGGAACAGAAAATACACCCCTGGGATTCCACTTGTGTCACTGCTGGACAGGGGCATTGGGTGCTGACTTGTTGGAACATGGGCTAAATTTTTGGCGAGGCTTGTATGGGCCTCAGGGCCAATAGCCTAGTAACTTCATATGATCCTATGAGTGGTACTCAATAATACAATTGTGTGTAGTGCTAAGAACATCTTCCATATGAATTTCAAGTAAGTGAAACAGAAAATGCTTTGAAGGGTAGTGCATTACCAATTTAGCATCCCCTACTACACAGCAATGCTTGCATGAAAAAGATAATAAAGGCTGGAAGTCTTCCTAGTGCTCCAAAGATCCCTACTACACTCCAGAATACATTTCCCATCTCAGTGTGCAGAATTCAGAATAACATAGCACTGTATCAGTTCCATAAAATTTCCTAAATGTCATGCTCAGATAAAAAATGCCACATAAAACACACTACAAGGCTTCTCCCTCCGGACTCTCCAGGCAGTTCAGAAATCTGATCCTGATGCTGATGTTTTTACAGCTCATTACAAACAAACTCCCATACTAAGCAGAATTGTAGAGAGCATCTAATCAGCTTCTCACAGCACTTCTGCATTTCATTCTGAAAAAAAAAGGAACTGATGCAATATTGTAGTCGACCCATACCCATCAAATATATGTCACGCATTGCCAAGCTAATCTCAGAAAATCTAAATACAACAGTAAGAACTGATAATTTGCTCTATTTAATTCCAGTCTCATGTATAAGCCAGGTTTTGTGACAGATGGCAGTCTCGCTTTAAATCTCAACTCCTAAATATTTTAAACAGTGAGATAACAGGAGCTGAATATCCCCTGAGCATCTTGTAACACACAAAAGCTTTGCAAGAAGGAGAAAGTGCAGATTCATGCTGCAGCCCATCTTATGATGAAGAAGTGGGAAAGGCTAGTCTCCTGGGAGCTGTATGCCTATTTTATGTTATGCATTTTGTAGCTGAGCCTGAAATATATCAGGTAACAGCATGCAAGCTGCCCTTCTGTGCCAGATTTATAATTGCATATTTGCTCTCACTTTCTCAAAGACTGTTTCGGAAACATAACCTCTGATACAGCAGAAAGTGTAAAAACACAAATGCATCTATCAATAACTCCCTACAAAACTAATGCAATTTTTTGAATGAGGGTTCTGTAGTGCACATGACTTACAGGTACAGCAGTAATATTAACAATACTTCTGATGATAATTACGAGTCTAAATCAGTCTCAGTCCTGGACCTGAGCTGTTGTCTCAGGTCAAGTGTGTTACACTGAGGGTTTTGTACACATAGGGGACACCATGATTAGCTAGATCACCCCTAAATGCATCTGGGGCACAGCACTGGGGCTACATTTCACAAAGAAATGTTTAGCAGACTTCTACTTATATAGTCATGATTAGCAGGGTACAAAGAATGCAACATACATTATTTTTACTTTATTTATTTTTGTTTCTTTATTAACCAGCTAACTGAACTATTCCAAGGACCCTTTCTAGTCAAGACCCAGTCCAGAGGCAGGCATGAGGGACACACACACACACACACACACACACACACACATTATAGATAGATTGATAGCTAGATGTAGATGCAGATATAGCTATATTATCAGTCTGTATAACTGTTTTGAAACCCACATTCCTCAAAGTCCATACTGCATGATTTGCATTCTGTATATATTTTCTATTTTGTCATCAGACTGTGCAGCACTGAGACTGGACAAAGCCTGTAAGCATTTTAAAGAAATACTCTTTTGAGAAATTTTGTTTAATAACATTTTGTGAACCGTCATTGGACCCTTCATTGCGTTGATTTATTTTGGTTCTGAGTCACATTTTTATTTGACTTTTACACTGTGTAATTTCCATTACCTGCCTGCTGCCTATTAGCTCTGAATACTTTCACCAGCATTGTGCCTGCAAATAGTCACTTTTGATCTGTGCACTACCCCATCAAACAAATAAAATAAAATGTTATATATATATATATATATATATATATATATATATATATATATATATATATATATATATATATATATACTACACCACAAAGCACACACTCCAAAACACCGCCACACAAAGACCCCAAACACACAATACTGACAAACACAATAACAACAACAACTTACAAACACCCATAACACCTACACACAAAACACTACCACACAAAATACACACACAACCATACATGCACTAACCTTAACTCCAAAACCCTAACCTTAAGGTCAACCAACCCCTAACACACCACAACCACTTACACACCCTACCACTCTCACCACCTAACTCTTAACCCCTCCATAAACCTATCGCAGTCCGCACCTACCCCACTACATACCTATGCACACCCTAAACTCCACACTTAACCCAAACTTATTTAACGCCACTATCGCACACTTACTCCCTACTCCTACCCACACCCTCTAACCCTAATTACCCCAACCCCTAAACCTAAACTCCCTCACCCCATCCACACTTACCTGTCCTCCCCCTAACACTAAATCCTCACTCTCTCACCCTCCACTTCGAATCACACACCGCCACACCTTGCCCATTGTTTAATGTTTCGTCTTCACCTGATCTCACCCTTGCATCTCAGTCGAGTTTCTCTTCTCTCCTTCTTCTGTAGCTCTCGTGTACTGAAGGGGACCCATATATATATATATATATATATATATATATATATATATATATATATATATATATATATATTTATTAAGCAGGGTTCTAAGTGGTAGGGAAGTAAGTAGTATGGCAACTTTGACATCAGCAAATGTGAAAACAACCAAATGAAAAACCTTATACTCAAGCTGAATCAAGGCAGTTATTTTTTAGAATGTTAAATTAGTTGTAAGAAAACAGTAGACATAGACGTTACTTTTGCCTTAAGCCTTATAAGCTGATTTTAAGTTACTTTAATAAATATATTTGCAATGCTAATAGGAAAAAGTACAGAAGCTTGTTCCTGTTGCCAACTGCAGATACCTAATTTTTTTCACTTTCACTACCATAAGCAGTACAGTTCAGAAATCACTCAATGACTTAAGGCCATTTCCTTGCAACAGGAAATAAAAGATAATACCATATCAATGAAATACTTTAACACTTTGCTAGAATGAACAAATTTCCCACATGGAATATATAAAGTGTCAGCAATAGTTTAATAGTTAGCAATGAATGCAGATAATGAAAGCAGAACTGCAGAAAACTACACTGCGTTAGATTTACAATACTGCTAGCAATAGGGCTAACAATGACTTACGTAAACTGTTGTTGCCGAGACTACACAAAGATATATAAATTCAGGTCTGTTTTATAACAAAATAAAATAATTTCAACCAAACAAGATCATCAAATTGAAACCATCAAAACGCACAAAAAATGTTGTCGTTGTTTGTCTTTCGGCTTTTTCCCGGTAAGGGGTTGCCACAACAGAACTCCGGTCCGCTAATGATTGGCAGTAGATTTTTTTTTTTTTTTACTAAACGCCGAGGTGCCAGCTCGACGCTTAACCTTCAACGAAGGCACGCCCATTTACTCACGCATGTCTTTCAAACGCTACCCAACTGCGGGGAGGACATGCAGACTCCACACAGAAGGCACTCCCAAGCCAAGCCGAGAATTGAACGGGAGAACCTCTTGCTGTGAGGTAACAACGCTACTCCCGTACCACCATCAAAACACACAAAAAATGATGTTCTTAATATTCTTACATGGGACAAGTCCACTTGGACAACTACCACACATCACCACATTTACCAGCTACATGATTGCTCAATAGTGGGAGTAAGATGGCACCTCCTTACCCTGAGAATTTCATGATCTTACTATAAGAAACTTGTTTAAGAACTCCAGGCTACTGCAAAACTGAAAAAAAATAAAACTGCATTTTTGTGGGGGGAGGGTCACTTACACAACAGCAATCACATCTCTAAATATACTAAGATTAGACAACATTGTAGATAAGGAAAAACATCCTTAAATCCAATGCTCTGTGATCTGACTCTAAGAAACACGTTTCAATCAATTGGGAAGTGGCTATGTACAATCAATGATTCCAATTTTGATGAACTCATGTTGTCCTGTATAAACAGACATACATATACATGGTTACCAGAGCCAGTGAAGGGACTCACTGAAAGGACTTTGTAAAGGTAACAGCAAATAGGTATAAAAAAAGAATATCAGTAATATACTACTAAATGACCATTAGTTACAGAAGGAAACAACAACATCGAGACACAGATCTAATGACACAAATATTAAGCATGACAGAGAGGGGAGGGTGGTACTCAGAGTATAATATGACTGGCAACTCTAGAAGTTAAGGTTTACCCCTTGCAGGGCTAGCCAGCACTAAGCCACACCATGTAATTTAGTAGGGAGATGGCATTATGAATTAATGTGAAAATAGAAATCATTATGTGTGCAGGAAGCTGACCTATTTAAATACAGAACAGAGGACCCGAGGTGTAAAAGCTGTGACCACTAAAGACATCAAAACATAGTTAAAAGAAAAGGATAGATGTAAAGTGAAAGTATGTTGTGATTGTGGGATCAACCCAGATCCCTAAAGCAAATGCATTTCATAGAGCCTTCAGGGTGGAAGAGAAAATATTTCCTAATATCTTTTAGGTCTCAAACTCTTCTAATGTATAGGGTAACTGAGTTTTACACCAGGGGCCAGATTATAGGACATGAAAGAGTAAGAACATCTTCATTCTGATGAAAAAGACTAAACAAGGTCAGGGCAAAAGAGAGCACGACTGTAAAGAAACACGAGCAGTTAATGTAGGAGAAATGTAGGGTAAAAGTAATAGAAGAGATCCAGGGCAAAAGCAATAGAAAACAATGTTGCACTACCAAAAACAGGAAGACAGTTTTTGATAAGGAAATAAAGTATGCACGATGTTGCTCCTATCTAGATGGAAAATAAACAATTTTATTGTGGGTTACTTGAAGATGAGCTGTTAATAAAATAAGAGATATATGCATTTAAGATTGTGTGTCAGTGGCAGTTCTAGAGTCAAGGGTGAGAAGTCCAGTAGTTTTGTGTTCAACTCTTGGGTTGTTCAGGCTTATATACAATTACTAAATAAGGGAATATTGTCTAACTAACCACATGCCAAGGTATTTAAGAGAGGGAGTGTGAGAGACAAGAAAACCTGAATAGACAATGAAATGGAGAAGTGTGATGTGAACCAAATGTCATAGGATTGGCTTTATTAGAATTAATTAGAAAGTGCATCATACAGCTTAAAATGGGGATGTTGGAAATAATTAAGGAGGTAAGATGGAAAAAGAGCTATGCTTAACAAGGAACCCTGAATTATCCCAGGAAAGACACTACCCAGAATTACAGAGGATAATATGTATTCTGACTTGAACAATTTGCTGCACTTTGAATAAAAAAACTGTACTGTTCTACTTCTTATTTAAGTACTTGTTGCACTGTATCAGATAATCAGAGCTGTTGTATCTAGATTGTATGGTCTTCTTACACTTGGACCATTTTACATTAAGAAAGTTTTTCTGCACTCTTGTGGCAAACATATGCTGATCTAAACCATCTGAGTGGCGGATTGTGCTTTCCTGATTGGTAGTTAGCTTAAAACATGTTCTTTTTTGCCTGTATATAAGCCTCAGGTTTGCATGAAGCTGCTTTTCACACAGTAGCAGTTAGCAGTGCCCTGTATAGATGCAAATGCCTTAAAGATAATGTGAAGATTGGGTGAAGATGGATGAAGGCTGCCAGCCAAGCCAGATATAATTTGGAGATAATTCTGTCATCTGTATATATTAATGTGAACCACAGGCTTGTTGTCTTAAATGGTAAAAATAGTGTTATATGTGCAAATGTAACAACAGTGCACTCTACTGACCAAGTAAAAATGTTGTGACCCTTTGATGTAAACATGGCTTCGGCCAGTCTAGATGAAGGAATTCTTGCTATTGTTTTAAGGCCATAGTTAATGGCTAGAATGCGCATGCATAAATGTCCTTAATGGCTTTGCTCCTTGACCTGGTGTGAGCTTACGAAAGAATGTAGCCTGTTATCCTGGGAACCCTAGGAAAATGTGAAGAGTGATGTAATGTGAATCAGGACTGTAATATTAATTTAAACAGAGAGAATCAGAGAGCATTAAGCATTTTTGTCTTGAACAGCCAACTTAGCACTGTCTTGATCTATATGTAAGTTTATCTTAGACTTGTGTTTTCTCTTAGAAATAGCTAGAAACTAGAAAGATTAGATTAAGTGTTCTTCTGTGATGTCAGAACTATACTACTGAATTATTTTAAGTATTTTTCTGTGATCTCTGAACTCTTGACTAGCACTGTGTAGTAAAAAGTATTGTCTTGTGTTTTGACTATTTGTTATTAAATATTTTTAAACCTTTTCAACTGTGGCTGTTTTCGTAGAGATAATTTAAGCTCTTTAGAGTACCTGCATGCCTTTGTTAAAATTGTACAAAGCCACTCCAATATCTTTAGCCATGGGCTATACTACCAATTGGATAATAATATTGCACAGTAATAATTGGGCACCATTTTGAGGGCCTTTGAGTAGCTGATAAATATTAGTGGATGGTGGCAAGTGGTACTACCTTTTAGACTAGGCAGAAAAGGGGCACAACTGGGGAACCTGTGCCAGCCTTCCCCAGGAGTGTCTGTGTGGTTGTATAAATTCTTCTCAAAGTGTGTGTGTGTGTGTGTGTGTGTGTGTGTGTGTGTGTGTGTGTGTGTGTGTGTGTGTGTGTCAGCTACTTGGGCAGGGACACAAAGCACTGGTTGGACAGAGAGGGTGCTGGAGGTTTTAGCTTGCCCACTAGGCTGAGATCTGGACCCTATAGCTGTGCCAGTGGGGAGTCTTATTGGGGACCTGTAGAGCAAGGGAGTGACCAGCCCCGGACTGACTGTGATCTCTGTGTGCTCTTAAGGGAAATTGCACTTTACTGTGTGTATTTGTTATCCTTTCCTCCTAGATGAGACATCCCTCACTGGTGTTAGTGGTGAGGACTGAGGCTCCTTGATTGCTGGGCCAGGGCATGGGCATCACAGATAAAACTTCCCTAGAATAACTATCACTGAAACCATACCCAGCCACCATGCTGCTCTAGGAGCAATTAACTTGCACGTTCAGCAGCGTCACTTTCTTGGTTAACCTTAGACTACACAAAGTATAGTTCTCTCTCATAGTTTCTGTGCTACTAGCACAGTCCAGTCAAATTAACCCTTTCCTTTCCCTGATAAAGCACACAGTAGCAAGCTGATATTATGGATGGGCAGTTTCCTACCATCTCTGTAGCCAGCATGATGGACATGGCTATTCTGAGACAATGTAGCAATTGTCTCATGTATACTGGCAACCACTTAATCCTGAAACAAACATATACTGCATGTGAAAGATGTAGATATACTATGTAAATGGAGGCAAGACTCACATACAGACAAATGACATGCCAAACAGTTTGTCAGCACACACTAAATAAGGATTTGACAGATAAACTCATATATATGGAGGTACTCACTAGTAACTTCCAAAAACTCAAGAAGCCACCCAAATGCTGCCTTCAGAAATCAAATATACACACGACAAAGCAAACAACAACACATAATATTACACACAGTATCTCAACAAACAAGTCTATAAGGCAAAACACCACAAAGGCTAACACACTGGTCATAGGAGTCCATGCAGTGAGGCACATGGATGTCCCCTCACCGGACTGGATAAGAAGGTTAAGGCTAGCTGCTTGTCAGGTGCCAGGATTTGTCAGATCACACAAGTACTCATCTCACTCATCCAAAAGTACCAGTATGATTCTGTCAAAGTCCATGTGGGTGTAAATGACCTGGTATGTACCTCCCTGGGCTATATAAAAACAGACATGATTGAGCTCTCAGATTATGTGTCACAGGCAGGTATGAGCCTAGCCTTGAGCAGCATCTACTTTCACCAAGGATGTTGCCACAATGCAAACAAAAAATATTGACTTTAACAATTGCCTTAACTTTTGGTGTCAGTCCAAGGGGATTCAATATTTGTCAGCCTGGAAGTACATGATCGAAAGGCTGCACTGTTTTCCCAGAGAAGGTCTGCACCTGTCTCCTCTAGGCTTTTGGATACTGGCAAAGGCTTTAACCACTCCTATAGTCCCTTTTTAGGCAGTGTCAAAGTAATCAACCTCCCAATGTAACAAAATTGTCTGTTGATCAGCTCAAGGTACTGCTGGTCAATGCTAGGAGTCTAAACAAGAAACTGCATGCCCTAGAAACACCCCTCACCTTAAAAAATGCTGACATCTGTGCAGTCAGTGAGACATGGAACAAAGCTGTGGAAAGCACCCCAGCCATGCAAGCTTACAACATCTTCCACATGTTAAGAGCATCAGTTGAGCAAGAAATAAACAAAGGAGGAGGTAGATCTAGCTTAATAAAAAATAAGTACACCTAAAGACTGGTTAAACAGTACTACTACTCCTCTCTTGAGCTACTCTATATCCAACTAACCATAGGCAAAATCCCCTACTACATTATCATTAGCTTAAGGTCCTTCACCATGAGCCAGGAAAAACATACCGCGTCCCTGGACTCACCATGCAGTTCAATACCATGTTCATGGTCCATAGGTTCATAGGTAGGTACTAGGCTATTGGCCGTAGGGCCTATACAAGCCCAGCCAAAAGGTTACCCTGGCTTTCGCCACCTAAGAAAATTATTTTCTTGTGCCCCTGTCAAGCAGAACCACAGAAGTGATCCCCGGGGTAAATTTTCTATTACCCATCCAATCATCAAGATTTTTCTTGAAGAGTGCTAATGAGGAGCTCTGTTTGACATAGATAGGTAGTCTGTTCCAGAGTATGGGAAGTCTCTGGGACACGAATCTATCCCTCCAGCATGTTCTGTTTATTGTGGTGACAAGGTTTAGGTCCCTAGAGCATGTAGCTTGGAGGGACTGGGATTTCTTTAAGTGGAGCATGTCCAACAGCTCTGGGTTTGACATAGCTTTGTATGTTTAGGCAGAGATCACCTCAGAGTAGGTGATATGCGACGGAGTAAAGCTGGAGTTTTTTGAGACGGTCTGCGTAAGGCATCTGTTTCAGGCCAGTAATCCTCTTTGTGAAGTATTTTTGCGGCCTTTCCAGTTGTTGTAGATGTCTTGTGAGGTACATACCAAAAGGGGCATTGTACTCTATGATGGGTCTAATGAGTGATGAGTAGAGGGGAACAATGACCTCTTTTTTTCTGAATGAGAAACCTTTTGTGATGAGGTGTGCCACGTAGAAGGACTTCCTGACCACTGTGGCATTGTGATTATCAAAGGAGAGACTACTGTCCACCGGTGTCCCAAGGTCTCTAATCACACTTTTGGTGTTAAGTAGACTACCGCCTATGTGGTAGTTCATGGGTACAGAGTTTTTACCAAAGGGGATGACAATGCACTTTTTGGCATTGAGCTTGAGACCATGGCTTTGACACCAGGCATCTATCTCAGTGAGGCCCTTTTGTAGGATGACCACATCGTTAGGAGTTTTGATTATGGGTCCTAGTTTGCAGTCATCTGTGAATTTAGTTAGCCAAAGACCTTCTGTGTTAGCCTGTATTTCAGGGAAGTAGATACCAAACAGGAGAGGAACCAGGACTGAACCCTGTGGTACTCTACTTGTCACTGTTCTGAAGTCTGATTTGGAGTCTGCTACTTTCACAGTGTGGGTTCTGTCAGTAAGCCAGTTGGCAGCCCATCGTTAAACATAGGGATTTATACCTAGTTTAGTGAGTTTATCTATAATTCCAGAGTGGGGGATGGTGTTGAACACCTTGGCGAGATCTAGATAGGCTGTGTGAACCACCTTACCCTCATCTATGGCTTTGGTGACTACTTCAAAGAAGTCTATCAGGTTTAGTAGACATGATCTGCCTTTTACAAACCTGAACTGTGTGGGGTCCAGAGTTTGTTTATGAGTTCCATGATGATATATTCAATGGCCTTGCAGACCAGGCTCGTCAGGCTAATCGGGTGGTAGTTCCCGGGGTCTGTTATGCCCCCCCCCTTTGTGGAATGGGATAACCGTTGTGGTGCGCCATTCAATGGGGACAAAGCCTGAGGTGAGGTTATGATTAAACATGGTACTTAGGTGGGGTGCCAGTTCATTCTGTAGTTCATGTAGAAGGCAGCCTGGGATGTTGTCAGGTCCCATGGATGCTGTGTTCTTGGCTTTGGAGAGTGAGGTTTTTACCTGTGCAGCCGTGATTACAGGAACTTTGCATTCTTCCAGTATAAAGATGGGCCCTTTAGGGGTGAGATGGAGGTAATGTTAGCACTGAACCTATCTGCCAGGATGTTGGCAATATCAGTTGGTTCTGTATATTTAGTGTCATTGTGCTGTAACTCAGAGCAGATCTGAGTGTTGCCATTGAGATTCTTGACATAGCTATAGAATGCTTTGTGGTTGTCTTTAGAATCAGTGGTGATTTTGTTTTCATAACTAGCTTTGGAGGATTTTATGAGGGATCTCAGCTTCTAACTGAGGCTGACCAGGGAGTTCCTCCAATTGTGGGATTTTACTCTTTTTTGCAACAGTTTCTTCTGTTGTAGAGTTTGTTTATGGCAGAAGACCACCAGATTGGCTTCCTTTTTTTGGAGGATAGCATCTTGGTTCTGTTAGGGATAGCATGATCCATGCACTCGTGTAAGTGCTTATAAAGTGCATTTGTGTAGGATTCAGCAGTCGTACCTCTATTGTCCATCCGCATGGGTGTCATGAAGTTTGCCACTTCTGTCCTAATAAACGTGAAGTTGGCTTTGGAGAAATTTTTTATGGTTGTTTTCTTAATGGGGGGTGGGAGCGGAATGTAGATGTCTAGGGTGATTAGCTTGTGGTCGGATCTGACCAACGAGTAGCTGACCTCTGGTGTGGAACACCAGTCACCCATGTTGGTGATGACCAGGTCTAGGATATCGCTGCCCCTGGTGAGGGTGTGGATAAGTTGATCCAAGGTGTTGGAACTGATGATTTCCAGAAAACGTTGAAAAAAAGAGTTGGTATATAAGTAGTTCTCCCAGTTAATGGTAGGGTAGTTGAAATCACCCATTATTAGAGTGTTGGGTTGTACCTTAATATTTTCCAGTGTATCAAGAAAAGAGGAGTGGGAATCCTGGGGCTTGGTGGGGGGTCTGTAGCAAGCTACAATCTGGATTGCGGTTTTGCTCAGAGTTAGTTGAACTTGGAAAATCTCGGATGCATTATGCTGAGCAACTAGCTTGGAGGTGTGGATATCCTTAATGAATATGGACATGCCTCCACCTTTAGTGTTTCGGTCCGGGTTTGGTGGCCAAAAGGTGTGGTATGAATTATAGCCTGGTAATGCAGGGGTGCTCTCTGGAGCTTTGAACCAGTTCTATGTCACTGCACAGATGTCAATGTTCTCCATTTTAAGGAGTACCTCGAGTGAGTGCATTTTGAGGTTTAGATTTCTAGCATTGAGTAGCATTACCTTCAGATTTTGCTTGTTTGTACCTGTTACAGTGGTGAATTTCTCATTTGAACCTTGCCTAAAAAAGGCACTATAGGGGTGGCAAGAACCTTTGCCAGTATCTGGAATCCCAAGGGCGACAGGTGCAAGCCATCTCTGGCAAAGCAGCGTGGTCTGTTGATCATGTCATCCCAGGCAGACAGATACTGGATTCCCTTAGAATGACACCAGAAGCTTAGCCAATTGTTAAAGTCAATTATTTTGTCCTTGTACTGTGGTATCATTCTGGGTGATGGCAGGATGCTACTCAGGGCTAGGGTCATACCTGCCTGGGCTACAAGATCAGAGAGCTCCTCCATCTCTTTTTTCATGTAGTCCATGGAGGTACATCTCAGGTCATTCACACCAACATGGACAATGACAGAGTCATATTTGTACTTGTTGTGGAGTGACCTGAGTGCGTGCGTTATGTGGCGGATCCTGGCACCTGACAGGCAGCTGACAGTAACTTTTTCCTTGTTTAGTCTGGCGAGTGGAACATCAGTGTGCTTGACTATAAAGTCACCTATGACTAGAGTGTGGGTACATTATGCCTTATGGGCTGTAGTTGAGTGGCACACTGAGTATGTGGGCTATGTGTCATTTGGTTTGTGTTGAGGGGTGGAGGTTGCTTGCATTTCTGCTTTGGAGGTCTCGGTTGTTTGGGCAGATTTTTACTGAGAGCCTCCACGAATGTAGGTGTGTGTTTTGTGCTTCTGTGTGTGTGTTTTGGTGGTGTAGGTTTTGAGGGACTATGTGATGAGTGTGGTGCGGTGCAAGTGTTTACTTACTCCTCTTGACTGTCTAGTCCAGTCTTCAGTGAAGAGAGCTTTGCTTCCAGTTTGGCTATATAAGTGCATCTCTCACAGGTCATAGTGTTGGATGGTAAGAGGAGAGGGTTGTCTGTGTACATGAGGCAATTGCTGCATTGTCCCAAGATGCCCAGATTCATCAGGTAGACAGGAGAAAACACCGGGAGCTGACCTTCTGACATGCCTGAATAGGTGCTTATTTATTAAGTACTAAAATTGTTTTCCTCTAGACAAGTGAGGAAAGTTGAGTGCTGTAGTAATTTGTAACTTATTTAGTGCTTACAATGAGTTCTGAACAAGTGCTGAGCTCAAAGAAACAGATTTGAGTGCTAAAACTAAAAAGCTGGCTAGTTGCAAGGAAAAATTTGAAGAACAGACTTTATGGCGCCAGGAATAGTTTAACCCTAGTTAAGTGGGGGGGGGGGGCTCAGGAGCTCACAAACAGTCCTGCACACAGCAAATCCGTATCTGGACAAGAACTGCCACAGGAAAGGGGGGAAGCAAGCTTAGATTTTTTTTCAGTAAAAGTGGAAATGGAGAAAGCTGGAACAGAAGTTAATTCAACGTTAAGAATCTGAGTGGGTTGGCCTTCACAAATGTTCTCTAGACTGGGAAGCGTGTCACAGATCAAATATACAGTATGGATGGGTAAATGCAAGGCCACCAAGTATAAGAACACCACAACACTAGGGAGGGTGGGTGGGAAAACATTAGGGAGGGTGGGTGGTAAAAATTACAGTTCCTAGCTGTAGCCACTAAATGAAAGTTTTAAGCAGATCAAGGAGCAAGCAGACTCTAGAAAATGCTTTTAACTGTAAACAGACGATTATAGTAATGCACACTATTACAGTTCCAAGCTGTAGAACACAGAAACCTCAAAAAATCAAAAATGTACAGACAAGCTCAAATAGAGCACTCACAAACAGAAAATACAACTCTCAGTATGAAAAAGCAGTTTACAGTTAAGTAATTCAGTAAACATGCAATTAGAGTAATGAAACAGTATCTAGCAATGAAAAATACAGTTAAACAGTATACAACAGTGCATAAATGCAGTGAAACAATAAAAAAGCTTTAAAACAGTGCAAAATGTAGTAGATCAACTGTATAGCATAATTATAAGCGTTTCAGAAGTGCAGTTCAGTGAAATAAGTGTAAGAAATAACATATTCTGCTCTTGGAATCTTAAGGAATTTCCACTTAGTTTCAGTAATGCAATACAATCCACAGCCTGAGCAATATAACTATCCTACCATTGACTGGAAAACATATACGACCACTAACATGCAGGCTCAGAGGTTCTTAGACCTTGTCAGTGCAAATGCTTTGGAACAGCTGGTTGGCATACTCAGTAGGGGCTAAAATATCCTGGACAAAGTGCTCACCAATATTTGGGAGCACTGCACCCCAGCCCCCATGTAATGTTCTCTCTAGTAAGATCAGACCACAAAGGGGTTGCCTTTGAAATAAATAAAGGCTAGATACCCCATCAAGCTCAAAAATGCTAAAGAATTTCTCCAAGACAAATTATCTTCTACTAAGTGATGACATAATAAATTTCAAAGCACTCCCAAACCCAGCAAACACAAACTCCTAAGCAGGGGTGTACACCAACACAATCATGTATAGCCAGTTAAGCAGATGTATAGAATCGGCAGTGCCAGACCAGATTAAACCTAGATCTTGCCAGAAAAACAAGCCACTGGAGGTGGACCCCTGGTATAAACAGGCTATACAACAAAAGAAAGAAAATAATGTCCAAAAATAAGTGGAAACAGGCTCAGGAGAGAAGAAATTCCTCACTAGTCTAAACAAACAAATCAGAGATCTGCTTAAGTCCTCAAAAGAAAATTATGAATCAAAAATAGCCTCACTATCCAAGGAAAATCAAAAGTATTTTTAACTATGTCTGAATTTTTAATGAGAATACCCAGCTATGCACAGAGCTGGTTGTGTATGGCACCACCCATACTCAGCTGGGGGGAATAGCTAGCTGACAGATTTGGATCAAACTTCATCCCCTGTCCCCACCAGTTGCCCCCCAAAATATACCAGCCACCATTCCTCAGCCTATCATATCAAGACAGCAGGTCATCTCTGCACTCTCTAAGGCTAAAAACAAGGCATCAATGGCCCCTGACAACATCCCAGGTTGTCTTTTAAATAACTGAAAATATGACCTAGCAGACCTACTTGGATCCCTATTTAACCACAGCCTCCAGTCAGGCTACATTTTGGCAGAATGGTGGGCAGCAACAATCATCCCTCTGCACAAGTGGGAACCATCAACTGACTCAGGGAATTATAGACCCATAAGCCTGAATAGCCTCATCTGTAAGGCCATTGGAAGAATCATCATGGACTTTATCAACAAAGATGTAGGTAATCTCCAGACTTTGGACCCAACCCAGTTTGGATTAATTAAAGGTAGATCATGTCTGTTAAATCTGGTTGATTATTTTGAGAAGGTCACCAAGGCCATGGATGAGGGAAAGACTTTGTATACCACCTACCTTGACCTGATCAAGGTATTTGACACAATTCTCCACTCGAGTATTATAAAGAAACTCTAACTGGGCATAAACCCCTATGTCACGAGGTGGGTAGCCAAATGGTTCATCAACAGAACACATACTATCAAAGTGGGTGAATTCACCTACAACAAGAGGGCAGTCAACAGTGGCACATCACAGGGTTCTGTACTAGGCCTCTCCCATTCAGTATTTATTTTTCAGAAGTCAAAGCAAATGTAGACGGCCTTTGGCTAAGTTCACAAATGACTGCAAATTGGAGGCAATCATCGAATCCTCAGATGATACTGATATACTGCAGAAAGGATTAACACAGACAAATGATTGATGATGGAGCCATGGATTGAAACTAAATGTAAAAAAAAAATGCATAATTATCCCCTTTGGGAAAGCCAATATCCCATCTAATTAAAATGCAGACAGCACCCCCCCCAAGTAGACCCAGTGGTATGTGCTCTGGGTACTCAGGTTGGTCACACTGATGAGAAAGTCCTTCTATGTGCAGCACAACTCCTACGTAAGGTCATGGCATCCAGGTCAAAGGACGTTATAATTCCATTGTATTCGGCCTTCATCAGACCAGTAATTGAGTACAATGCACTCTCTCTGAATGTACTTCACCAGGCATCTGCAACAGCTGGAATTACCCCAGAGGTTCTCACCAGGAAGATACAGGGTATAAAAAAATAAGTCCTACAACATAACTAAGAACTGGAAGGACCGATCTAAGCTATCCTGGAAGGAATTTAGAAACCTAACAATAAAATATCCTCACAAAAATTATTCATCAGTAATTCTAATAAACAAACATACTTCCAGAAATACTGGAATCTTACTTTTGACATTGTCATGGAAGATTAACCAATATGAATTACAATTGTATCTTTATTAAAGACCGGTATCTGAAATCTGACTTTAGGCGAGGTAGATAAAAAGCCTTTTCCTGGACCTTTAGGCTCCCTTTTCATGTTGGCAGTAACATGATCTGTATATAGGTTCATAGGTAAGTACTAGGCTGTCTGCTCAAGGGCTTCTATAAGCCTAGCCAGAATGTGTTGGCTTTCACCACCCCCTTAGATTAGTTCTCTGTGCCTCGGTCCAGAAGAGCCATTAGTTCCCTGTGCCTCTGTCCAGCAGAGCCACTGCAGTGATCCCCGGGGTAAATTTTCTGTTTCCTATCCACCCGTCAAGGTTTCCTTTAAAGAGTGTTAGTGAGGGGCTCTGCCTAATGTAGATTGGAATCTTGTTCCAAAGCATGGGGAGTCTCTGGGACAGGAATCTATCCCTCCAACATGTCCTATTTATCGTTGTGGTGAGGTTTAGATCCCTAAAGCATGCGGATCTTGGGGATTTGTTTTTTTTAGGTGGAGCATGTCCATCAATTCTGGGTTGGCCATGGCCTTGTATGTCAGGCAGAGATAACCTCTGAGTAAGCGGCATGCAACCGAGTACAGCTGGAGTTTCTTCAGACGGGCTGCATAGGGCATATGTTTGAGGCCAGTAATCCTCTTGGTGAGGTACTTCTGTGGTAATTCTATATATGTATATATTTTGGATTTGGAGGATGGGATGGGGTTGATGTTTGTTTTGACTATCTCGTGGTATTGTTCTTGAATTTCTTATATGTACCTGAAAATTTGTCACCTGATACCTCCCATTTGAAAATAATAAAATACTTTTGGAAAAAAAATAAGCCCTAGAAGGAAAGATTAAAAGCCCTATCACTGTATTCTTTCTCCTACAGACTACTAAGGGGCGATCTGTGTCTGGCCTAAAGGACAGTCTGTAATCCGGCCCTGATGGAAATGTTACACATTCGTAAATCAAACTGCACAAGAGTCACTCGTTCCAGAGATCTTATCTTAGCCTTTGACATTAATAAATCATGTTGGCGAGATAGATATATCTCTCAGAGACTACCCCTTATCTGGAACAAGCTTCTCATTCATGTGAAGCAAAGCTCTTCCCTGACCTTCTTCAAGCACAACTTAGATCAATGGATGGGTAATCATAAATTTACTCCTAGGGTGGCACCCATGTCCCTCATGGACAGAGGAAGTTGGTATTAGATACCATAGCATAGGCTCATACCTCTGTGAACTTTGTTCATCTAACAATTGAAAATTGGGAAACTCAGGTTAAGTATAGCTAGGCTTGTAAGGGCTTTTGGGTATTAGCCTGGTGATCTCCTATGACCATGGTTAGAGTCCAGCATACCATCTAAGGTGTTAGTCTGCAAAGCTATGATGTACAGACTGAAAGGATACACACACACACACACACACACACACACACACACACACACACACACACTGGGAACTTATCACACACACCAAAGGTAATTGGGAACTTGTCACACACACACCAAAGGTAACTGGGAACTTGTCAAAGCTCTGATGGTGGATGAACATAAGAACAGTGAATTCCCCAACAAAAACAGGGAATATTCTTGAACTAGTACTAACCAGTGCAGGGGGGCAAAAGTGGTAGAAATGAGATAAGCACTGGTCAGCAGTAATCATGCCATAGTGTGATGTATCAGCAATGAAACAATGCTGGGATGAGCCTAAAGTAAAGAATAACAGCAATACATGAGGAATAACTTTAACTTCTTACGAAATACTACGAGAAGTAATATTAAAGGATGCCAGGACATGTAATCAAAAGAGCACTGGATATTTATGAAGTGAGGAAGGAGGATGGCCAGAATTGGGTCCGTTATCAGGCAAAATAGGGAATGTGACAAAAAAGCGAGTGCAAAAATGAGAAACTGGTTTGTGACGCTGTCTGCCACAAACATGACAGTGAAGCTCATCGGATAGTCCAAGATGGGCGTAATGAAGGAGCAATGCGCAAAAGAAATTCCTTGGATAGTTTAAACACAGGGATTGCATAAGACGGTACTCTTTCCAAACAAAACATATTTACTTGTTTATTTTATTCTGAGCAGGCAGACACAGAAACCATTTTCATTCACAGCCTATTTACAATAAATCAGTCTCAGAAAACAGGATGAAAAACTCAACTAGATTACAACATTATTACAAAAAGCAAAAAATTACACTCAATACAGAAGTAATGCATGCATCAAAATGCTTCTATGGAGCTTGAATTGTAGAGTTTTCAAAGTACAGAGCTGCAACAAGAGCGAAGAAACAAGTTTATTATTGTTTCAAAAGAAAAGTGTGAGTACAAGGGGAAACTGAAGAATGGAAAAGATAGAAGGCTTAGAAAATCAAACAGATAGAAAGTGATCTCACTGGTAAGGTGTCTGCACATAGCAAAAAAGAGTTCTATAAAACAGTATAGCTTGGTCTCAATGTAAAGCTGTACAAACCTCTAAAAGCTTAGACAGCCAAGAAAGGCAAGCTTACATATCCCATCAAAACACTTTATTCAGGGAAAAGAGAAACTGGTGCTTAAGAAATAGAAGAGTAAGTAGTCTATGATGTAAATGCAGTCAAGTAATTCTGTAGCCACCTTTGCAGGTTACTTATGAGATGGGCTGTCTCTCAGCTGTTTCAAAAGACTTTAAGCATCGGTGGGAACATATATTGGTGGCATGTAATTTCATGTTTTAGGGGAATTATGAAAAAAAGACTTTATAGGCAGTTTAAGTCTGCATGCACTGAGCAATGCATTGTGGTGAAGAAACAGGTTAAGGTGGTGTGAACTAATCAGGTTCCTTGTGTTGGAGTGGTTTTTTCTTCCATTTTGGAATTAGTTCACTGTTTTGAGGTTAAGGTGCTGTATAAGGAAGGATAAAGTCGGCAAAAATGAAAGTGGATCTATGCTTAACTGAAAAGTAGTTTGTCATCACAACAGTATTTTTTCCTTGTCATGTCACAGCCCGTGAAATGGCAGGTTTTAAGTCAGATTTGAAACTTAGGAGAGACTGAACTCATGAGCAGAAATCACTGTCCTCTTCTAAAGACATGATGGGATTTTCTGTTAAGGAATGTAGGAACTCTGTAAAAGGCACTTAGCATGTTTGGGATTTCTTCGGTTGCTAGGATAATGGCATGGTAAAAGAGAAAGATTGGTTGCTTTGCTAATATGTACTTTCTCTTTGTAATACTGTAGAAGGTTGTTAACCAATTTAGGACCAGTGAGTCAAAACTATATGTTGTGAGTTCATCCAGAAGAGGAGAAAATGCAGAAAACTTTGAAGATTTCTACAAAGTACCCATCTCCACACTGTTAAAAACAATAGTCAGAGAAAAAAGGGCAGTTTACTGTGCTCCTATTTTGTTGATTTTACTGAAGATTAAAGTCTGTTTTTAACATTTTTACAGCTGTGGTGGAACTGAGGATTTTTTCCTGCTACAGTTTACATATTGTGGCTTTTTCTAAAAGCACAATGAACAGAAAGGATCAGCATTTTTAATTAAAGAGTCTGCAAGCTGGGAGGCTGACACCTTTTCTAATGATTTGCTTCATATGGTCTGTATGGGGTGGCTTAGAGGTTGGACTATATGAGTCTGCTTGTAATTTTGGGAATGAGAATGATGGTCAGTTGTTTAACAGGTAATGGAAGGTTCCAGATGTAAGAGACAAAATAATGATATAAGTTAGTAGGATGTTTAGGGAAAGTATCACAGGCTTTCGATAATTTGGGGTAGACTCCACATACTTCCAGCTGACAAAAGAATAGAATGAGTGACAGAAGGCCTTTTGCATATGAAATGTAAGGTGATAGGATAAGGGAAAATGAGTACAAATCATGCACAGAGGCTTGCAAGTTAGATAGGAGCATTAAGGTATATTTAAGGCTGATATAAGTGTCTAAACAGACAGACAGATATTCAAAACATCTGCACTCAGATGTAGTTTAGAGTGATAAGAAAGACAAACAACTTAGGTTGTTATAGTTCTAACAGTGATATGACTGATTTCCTACCAGAAATTTCTGGAAATTTCACTTTTATTTTTGTTTTTCCCTTTTAGGCAGTTGCTGTTATACCAATGGAGGCAATGAGTTATATGGGATCATAGGTTAATACTAGGCATACAGAGGACCATTAGCAGCCTAGTCACAATATCAAAAGTCACAAGTGCCCATTGACATGACCACACATTCATTCTGGTTATGCTTAAAGAGGGTCATGAAGCTACTCTGCTTTACATCCAAAGGACAACTATTCCATAAAAGAGGAATTCTCTGGAATAATGTCTATCCCACCAGCAGGTCCTATTTACGTTTCAGTAGAAGTTAATATCTAGTGTTTGGGTGTTACTAGTTTTGCGGAAATGCAGGAGGTCACATAGGACTGGATCTTTTGAGGCTCTGTAAGCTTTTCACAGATTACTTTTCAAGAAACCAAAGACCCCGAGTTCTTTAAGGTGGTCTGGGTAGCTCAAGGAAGATATGCCTTTCATTATTTTAATGAGGAAATGCTGCAGTCTCTCAAGCTGGTTATATGATTAGACAAGTACATAAAAAGAGTCCATTGTACTGTATTACTGACTTAATAAAGGAGCAGCAGAGAGTGATGACTACGTCCTTAGATCTGGAAGAAATACCCCTAGTGATTAGTTCGGCTAGGTAAACAGGTTTCCTAACAACAGCAGCTACATGGTGATCAAGGAATAGTTTGTTGCCAGCAAGAGAGTGCAAGTCCCTAATGACTGAATCAGCTTTCAAAGGGTTGTCATCCATGCAGTAGGTGCATGGGTGTCCAGTTTTGCCAAAGGCTGCAATGCTGCATTTCTTGGCATTTAGTTTTAGGCTAAGGTCCAGGCATCACTTATTGGTGCATGTTAGTCTTTCCAGAAGAATCTGAAAGTCAGATGGGGAGTAAATGACTGTTCTAAGCTTTCAGTCATATGCAGACTTGGTCAGCCACAGACCTTTGTCATCAGAGAAGTCATTACCAAAGAGATGGGGTCCTAGGATTGATCCTTAAGATGCACCACTGGTAGCTATTCTTTTTGAAGAAAGAATACTTCTCACACACTGATAGACTGGGTTCTAAAGCACATTATATCAAAATCATAGGTTCATACTAAGCTAACTGCCCTTGCGAGCCATTTTAAGCCTAGCCAATTATACCATGTGAGAATCAAACCCTGCACCTTGTGTTTGTAAGCAAACACCTTAACCATTAGGCCACCCTCCCAACCAAATATTAGCTTGTTATCCAGCAGCTAACATAGAGGTTTAGATTTAGTTTGATTAGCTTATTGATAATGCCAGAATATGGGACAGTACCAAAGACCTTGGCTAGCTCCAGGCGGGTAGTGTGAACCACTTTACCTGTATGTAATACATCAGTGACTTGCTCAACAAAACCCGACAGGTTCAATGGACAGAATTTAACTTTAACAATCCCCAGATGGCTTGGATCCAGTACTTGTAGATGCCCTCTGTTCTTATTAATAAGTTCCATGATGATGATGGTGTGTTCCATTGCTTTGTGGATACAGTTAATGAGGCTCCCTGTTCCACAGTTTCCTGAATCATTATCCTTCCTTATGGATGGGGATGACAAGAGCAGTTCTCCATTCTTCTGACACAAACACAGAGGTTGAATAGGGTTAGTACTGAGTCTGCTCAACAGTGTATGTTGCTGACAAGAAGGCAGATAGACGTTGTCCTTCAGATGAGATATTAAAGCAAGGTCCCATCTGCTCGAGTTGGCAGTAGCTCAGATGGATATAAAAGATAGTGTCACCTGTCAAAAAGAGTAGGGGTCCTTTACTTAACACAACATAAAAAGAACATTATTTGTAGATTTATAAAAATCTACATATTTACAGGCACATACATGCACATTTTTATTTCTTACAACCTATCATTTTTTCTTATAACATCCTTAGTAGTATTATTCCATAACTGACCCTCTCCTTCTTCCACAACCATAATCTGATTTTTCACATTATACCTGACAAAATCCATTTCCCATTAAACACAATTTCATTCAGTCTTTCATTCCAAATAACCCAAATCATATTTTCTTTATTATTCTTATCCATACATAATCACATTCTTATATATTTTGTCATTATTCTCAAAAAATATTCTTTGCAATTCTTTTTCAAGAGGTTCACTGCTGTTTCCTTTCAAAAACACTTGTTTTGTTGTCTCTTCCTCTCTGCAAAGTAATCACACTCTTCCATCTTTCTTTTATACGGCATATTCCCCTTTACTGGTAATTTATTTACTGCAAGTCACCATAGACAATCTATCTTGGTACACCATTTTTCCTCACTTTAATGGGTTTAATCATTTCTTCTGGTGAATTTTCCCATGGATTTGCATAATATTGCTTCATAACATTATTTAACACATCTTTCTTTCTTTATATTGTCAGTTTTTATTTTCCATGTTAGCAATTTTTATTGATAATTTTTATTTTTTCATTCACATATTCTTTTTCATTTTCTCTTATTCTCATCTCCCAGAATTTTTTGCATTTATATTTAAACATTCTCACTGTTAAAGTCCCATTTTCTGTATCTATCCACTTTAATACTGTATCCATATTTAAAGAAGCAAAAGAAACAACTAGCTTTAGTAACCCCAGTTCCTTTCATCTTCACTCATGTGCAGCACACTTTTTCACTGAGTCTAACCTTGAACACCATTTGAATGAAAACACCACTTGCACAATTTCCTTTTCATATTTTACTGGCATCATATAATCATGTGACATATATACTACTTTTTCCATTAATACCAAATTCAACAGATAAACCTTTTTCCTGAATGCTATTCTATACATCTTCCATAGAAGGCACATTTCTTTTATCATCCTTTCCCATTTCAGTATACCTACATAATTTTCCCAAATTTTATACCTAGCAAAGACACCCTTTCACTGAAAAATACACCCGCCAATTTTTATTACATTGCCCAGACCCTTACTTTTATCTTTATTCAAGGTCAGTCCCATCTCCTTTATACATCCATTCAGCCAAATCAACACTTTCCTCATCCATATGTTGCTCTTGGCAACTACAACTATGCCATCTGCACATGTCAAAGCTGCTGGTATCACCACCTCCTTTTACATCACATATCTAGCATCTTTCATTTTGTAAGCTACTTCACTCACTGTTGCATTCATCATCAATGCACACAATATTTCACTTATGGGACATCCTTTTCTAATATGACAGGCTTCACGCATATTTCTTTACTCGGCCACTCTTTTACTAACAGTCTCACTCTATTATTTTGATATGCCGATGTATTTTGTGTCTTTCGGCTTTTCCCGGTTAGGGGGCGCCACAGCAGAACTCCAGTCCGCTAATGATTGGCAGCAGATTTTTACATGCCGAGTTGCCGGCCCTGACACACAACCTTCAACGAAGGTACGCCCATTCACGCATGTCTCCACACAGAAGACGCTCTAGCTGAGAATCAAACAGGACAACATCTTACTGTGAGGTGACAATGCTACCGCAGCACCCAATGTATACACTCTCCTAATTCTATTACCTATTCCATATTTCTCCATAGCATCCCAAAAAGCATCATGCCCTATGGTATCAAATGACTTGCTAATATCACCTATCATAAGTTTCATATTCTCCCTTTTACCTATAGCATCTGCCACAAATTCTCTCAAAACCAATAACATGACTTCCCTTCCCTTTTGTACCATAAATACTTTCTTCTATAATCTCTCTCAGCCTTCCATTCTCCTCTGTATCATTCTCTTAAAAATATAATCAGTGTTATTCAATGTGATGGGTCTCCAATTTTTTTTATTTTATTCGTCTCATCAGGACTGTTGGTAAGCTTCTGAGCCCCGCAAGCCTTTCTGTGTTGGAGGAAAGCCTTCTAGCTTATCAGTGGGAGTGGTAAGCACTAGGTAGCCTGTCTACCACAAGAGGAGTGGTTCTTGGCCCAGAAATTGTAGTTTATTGACCATTTGGACAGTTTGTCCATCTCTTTCAACTTTCTGGTTTAAAAGACCACATCTGCGCTTGTTTCCCATCTTTCCTGTAACTAACCTACTGGGAAGCACTAGAAAGCCTTAAACTGATACAAGCTTTCTAGCTTAGAAGAAAGACTTTGGAGTGATTAAGTACCAGTTTTCTGTACTTTCTTGCTGTACTTAACTGTTTTCCTCCTAAACGCCGATTTTCCAGCATTTATTGTGATTTAAAAGCTTGTTTTTTTCACATATTGTACTTATTTGACTGCCTGCACTTTTAAAAAGTAATTTTTTTGTTTAAATAATTTAACTGTTGTAGGCTACACACTAAAGTGCGTTAGCATTTTCTGATTGTTTGTAGTTGTCTAAAGCTATTTTAAGTGCATTTTTTACTGCCTTTGCCTTATCTTTTCAAAAAAAAACCCCCCAAAAAAGCAAAAAAATTCCTTGTTTCCCACCTTTCTAAGCTAGTATAGTCCACTTTTCAGGCTAGTGTTGAATTCAGGGCTGTGTTACAAGTTTCAGAGTTGCCCATACCTTACCCAGATAGAAGGAAGTTTCTCTGTTCACCTGTGAGAGAGGGGAGCTTTGAGCAGCCTATCTGTCCCTAGAGGAGTGGGTTCAGTCTAGAAGTTAGTAGTTTATTGGCCATTTTGGGTTAATTTATATCTATTTCATTTCCCTGATATAAAAAACGCATTTGTACGGTTTTGCGCGCCGGTTAGATTGGGTTAAATTATCCCCGGCTCCACTAAGTCTCCTCTTCAGTTTTTCCCTTGAAACTAGTCTAACTCTCAACCTAAGCACACAAATAAGCATCCTACAGCCCAGCACTTGCTCAGACCTAATAGCAAGCACTAATATACCCTGACACTTGATTGTCCAGCAGGGCAAGGCTCTTTATTCACCCCTCACCAACCAAGTGACTAAGCAGCTCACCCTACTATTCAGACATGACCAAAGGGCACTTTCAGGTGTACTCTCCAGTCCAGCTAGTGAATCTGGGTATCCTGAGGCAATGTTACAACTGCCTCATGTACACAGACAACCCTCTCCTCCTACCACAAAACACTAACATATCCGAGAGATGCAATTATACAGCCAAACTGGAGGCTAAGCTGTCTCCACCCAAGACTGGAACAGACAGTCAAGAAAAGAAGGTTAACAATTGCACCACACCTCCAGCCACACATAGACCTACTAAACCAGCACTGGCAAAAAATACACAAATACACAAAATCATACTCGGAGGCTCTAAATAAAAACCCGCAAAAGCATCAGAGACCTCCAAAGCAGACACCCAAACAACCTGCACATCCTGTCACAAACCAGACAACACATAAAACACAAAATCAGTGTGCCGCACAATCACAGCCCTTAAGGCGAAATAACATACCTAACACACACTAGTAATAGGTGACTCTATAGTCGGGCACACTGACGTCCCACTCACTAGGCTGGACAAGCAGAAGGTTACTGTTAGCTGCCTGTTGGGAGCCAGAATCTGCCACATAACACAAGCACTTAGGTCACTCCAGAACAAGTACAAATATGACTCTGTCATTGTTCATGTTGGTGTGAATGACCTGAGATGTACCTCCCTGGACTACATGAAAAGAGATATGGAAGAGCTCTCTGATCATGTAGCCCAGGCTGGTATGACCCTGACCCTGAGTAGCATCCTGCCCTCACCAAGAATAATACCTCAGTATAAAGAAAAAATGATCAATTTCAACAATTGGCTAAGTTTCTGGTGTCATTCAAAGGGGATCCAGTGTCTGTCAGCCTGGGACGACATGCTCGACAAGCCATGTTGCTTTGCAAGAGACAGCTTGCACCTGTCACCCCTAGGCTTTCGAATACTGGCCAAGGCTCTTCCTGCCCCCATAGTGCCTTTTTTAGGCAAGGCTCAAAAGTAAAACCCACCTCCGTAAACAGCACAATTAACAAAAAACTGAGGGTTATGCTACTCAATGCCAGGAGTTTAAATCTCAAAATGCATGCGCTCGAAGCACTCCTCAGTATGAAGAACGTTGACATCTGTGCAGTAACTGAAACCTGGTTCAAGGCTCCAGGGAGCACCCCAGCATTACCGAGCTACTACTCGTACCACACATTTTGGCCACAGAACACAGACCGAAACACAAAAGGAGGGGATGTATCCATATTCATCAAGGATACCTACACCTCCAGGTTAGTGGCACAGCATGATACCTCTGAGATCATCCATGTGCAACTAACATCAGGCAAATCTGCAGTGCAAATTGTGGCCTGCTACAAATTACCCTCCATGACCCAGGACCACCACTCCACCTTTCTGGAGACACTGGAAAACATGAAGGTCCTACCAAACACCCTGATATTGGGCAATTTCAATTACCCTACCATTAACTGGGAAAACTACTAGCGTACAAACTCCCAGGCCCAGCGCTTCCTGGAATTCATCATCTCAAACATCCTGGATGAGCTGGTAAACTCCCCTACCAGAGGTGAAAACATATTGGACCTGGTCATCACAAACATGGGCGACAAGTGTTCCACACCGGAGGTCAACCCGTCACTGGTTAGATCAGACCATAAACTAATCACTCTGGATGTCCACACCTCACCACCACCCCCAACTAAGGAAACCACAGTAAAAAAACTTTTCTAAAGCAAACTTCACCTTACTTAAGACAGAGGCGGTAAGTTTCACAGTCCCCACAGTAAAGGATAACGCTGCCCAAGATGCAGAAACCTTTACAAATGCACTCTATGAGCACCTACAAGGATGCATGGATCATGCCATCCCTAGCAAAACCAAGACTCACTCCTCTAAGAGAAGGAAATCAGTCTGGTGGACCTCTGCCATAAACAGGCTATATAATAGGAGGAGGAAACTAGTTCAGAAAAAAAAGCAAATCCCAAGAAGGAAAGACATCCCTGATCAGTATCAGTAAGAAACTAAGGTCCCTCATAAAATCATCCAAGGCTAACTTCGAAAGAAAAGTAACCAAGGATTCAAAAGATAACCAAAAAGCCTTCTTTAGCTATGTTAAGAATCTAAGTGGCAACTCACAGATATGCACTGAACTAGTGCAAAATAGCTCAAAATATACTGAACCTACTAATATTGCTAACATCCTGGCAGATAGATTCAGTGCAAACTTTACCCCCCTCTCACCCCCAAAAGGGCCCACAACAATACCGGAAAAGTGTAGTGTCCCAGAAATCACAGACGCACAGGTGAAAATAGCCCTTTCAAAAGCCAAAAACACAGCGTCAATGTGGCCAGATGGTGTCCCAGGCTGCATCTTGAATGAACTACAGAATGAACTAACCCCCCACCTAAACACACTGTTCAACATCAGCCTCAACACAGGCTATGTGCCCATAGAATGGCGCACAGCAATGGTTATTCCACTCCACAAAGGAGGGGCCACAACTGACCCTGGTAACTATCACCCCATAAGCCTGACTAGTCTGGTCTGCAAGGCTATGGAGTGTATCATCATGGAAATCATTAACAAAAACATTGGGAACCACCAAACACTTGACCCAACCCAGTTCGGCTTTGTTAAGTGCAGATCATGCCTACTAAACCTGGTTGACTTCTTCGAGACAGTCACCAAGGCCATAGATGAGGGAAAGGTTGTTCACACAGCCTACCTTGACCTCGCCAAGGCTTTCAACACCATTCCCCACTTGGGTATTACAGAAAAACTCACCAGCCTGAACACAAACCCCTACATCATGAGATGGGTTGCCAACTGGCTTACAGACAGAACTCACACAGTAAGAATAATGGGCTCCAGGTCCAACTCTAAACAAGTCACAAGTGGTGTCCCGCAAGGCTTTTTCCTGGGACCCCTACTGTGTGGCATATACTTCTCAGAAGTACAGGCAAACACAGGAGGACTATGGCTAACCAAGTTCATCAATGACTGCAAACTGGGAGCCATAATTGACTCTCCGGCTGACATGGACATCCTCCAAAAGGGCCTTACTGAGATGGACATCTAGTGTCAAAGTCATGGCCTCAAGCTAAATGCCATAAAATGCATAGTCATCCCGTTTGGGCAAAACAAAACACCCGCAAATTACCACATAGGTGGCAGCCCCCTTAATACAGAAGAGGTAATAAGAGATCTGGGGACCCAAGTAGATAGTAATCTCTACTTTGACAATCATATTGCCAAAATCGTTAGGAAATCTTCTATGTGGCCCATCTAATTACTAAAGGGTTTGCATCTAGAAATAAAGAGGTTATAGTGCCCCTCTACTCGTCACTCATCAGACCCATCATAGAGTACAATGCCCCATTTGGGATATACCTCACAAGACACTTCCAACAGCTGGAAAGACCACAAAAGCACCTCACCAAGAGGATTACTGGCCTCAAACATATGTCCTATGCAGCCCGACTGAAAAAACTCCGGCTGTTTCAGTGGCATATCACTTACTCAGAGGTGATCTCTGCCTGACTTACAAAGCCATGTCCAACTCAGAATTGATGGACATGCTCCACCTAAAGAAATCCAAGTCACTGTGAGCCACGTGCTCTAGTGAGCTAAACCTCGCCACAACAACAAATAGAACATGCTGGAGGGATAGATTCCTGTCACAGAGACTTCCCATGCTTTGGAACAAAATTCCTAACTACATTAGGCAGAGCCCCTCACTAACACTTTTCAAGAGAAACCTTGACAAGTGGATGGGTAACAGAAAATACACCCCTGGGATCACGTCATTGGCTCTTCTTGACAGAGGATCGGTTAATTAATCAATGGGGCAGCGAAAGTCGACACACTCTGGCTAGGCTTACAAATGCCCTTGGGCAGATAGCCTAGTACCTACTAATGAACCTTTCTTCATATAAATTTTAATATCCCATTACATATACTCTTCATAAACAAAATCTTCCTTCATGCATTCTTTCAATACAGATACAAAATACCTTTTTTGCCACTGCATTGATTTCTTCTGCATTCCTTACCCTGTACCATATGGACCTGGTACTGAATCACTTACTTTCTTAAGTACATCATTTTTATTTTATTTTATTTTTTACCTCTCCTTTTAGATTTTTCATTTCTGTCATTATATTATTAATATCCTCCTTTACTATTTTACCAAAATATGCAGATACCCCCTCCCTTCTCCTTCAAAATAATACCTCTGTTTAAACAGCAATGCCTTAATTTTTTTCTGTTTTACATATTTTTTGTATTTCTTTTTCCATTTCATAATACTCTTGCATTATTCCCTAAATTCTCTAATGCATTTCTATAAAATTTTCCATACTTCATTTTTTTCTTCCTCTCTTACATTACCCTTCCACTGGAAAAAAAACACTTTGTATACTTCTTTTTAAATTCAATCTACCACTCAGACCAGTTTTTATAGAAGTTCTTCATGGTTACATGATCCTTCCATAACTGGAATACTTCCCATTCTCCAACTTCACCACATAATTTGCCATGTATTCTTTTTATTCCCTTTTACTATTTTAATGTATTTCCTTTCTTCCATCACCTCCATTCATCTTGCTAGTGGCCTGAAAAACACATCACAACTGTATCACCATCTGCTATCCCAAGCCTGCTAATAATACAAAATAATCAATTTCAGATCCAAGCGTCCCTCTTCTATAAGTTCATCAACTTCTGTTCCACATAGCTAACTTACCACATGTTAACACTTTCTGTATTTTTATATCATGCCCTTTCTTTTTACATCTTCCTCTTAAATCCTAATTAAAGTGCCTCAAAAAATTTAATTCTCATCTCAACCACTACATAATCTAACATTTGATGAAACAGAGTCTCTCTTTCTTTGCTAGCTGTATATGCATACAATGCTATAATTCTATAAACAGCTAATTTTCCAGTCCTTACCATTCTTAATCTAGTATTTTCACTGTTTTTTTTCCCACAACACAGCCTCTCCAGAACAACGTTCACTTCCTAAGTTCCATATTATATTTCCACCCCGCATTTTTTCTGTTTTCAGTCTTTCTTCACTTATCAGAAATCTTATATCCTCTAATATAACATCCAGATCACATTTAACACACCATTCCAGTATTTCTGTCCTTCGTACAGTGTTAGTAATATTGTTCATATTTCTTGAAAATACTCTAAAATTGTTGCTTTTTCTTCTTTTTAAGTTTAAGGCAAATATTTTTAATTTTTGTTTTCTTATGTTCACTCTTTCCCCTTTTGAATGTTTGCTCCTGGGTTTAATCCCTGATCTTCATAATCAGATTTTTCACTGGCTAGAACTTCAAAGAAATTTTCTTTTCCGGACCTTTCTTCCTGCTTGCAGATTCTCTCCTGCTTTTTCCCCACACCATATTATTTTCTTCTTTGGCAGTTTCTTCTTTACCTAGTTCACTCTCTCCCTTAGTGTCTTGTTGTTCTTCCTAATGCACATTTTCTGCCCTTCCTTTTTCATCATTTACTGTTTGCTCTTGACATCCAAAAATGTCTATTTTTTTAAACAACCTGCAATGAGCCACACACCTTCTTGCTGTATGCCCTTTTACCATGCACTGGTTACACTGTATTTTGCCACAATAATTAATTAAATGAGAAAAGTCCCCACAAAAGAAACATGATTTAGGCTAGCCATCATATCTTAATGTCCCTTTGTAACCATCCACAAAAATAACACTTGAAAAGTGTATCACCATGTTCTTTCACATTTCAAAACAACTTCCAATCTCCACCATCCATTACGTTTCTCTCACCTCTATCTTTCACAATGTTATCAACAATTTCATACCACATAAATACTGCATGCATTTTTGGCATCATCTTCTAGCCTTTTAAACATTCAAGTTACTATGAGAACAAATGATTTCTCCAGGGATAAATGCTCTTTTTTTGTTATACAGTTCCAGAAATTTCAGAACCAATCCCTCAGTTTTAAACATTACGTCACAAAATGCCTCTGTTCTTGTGTGTATAAAAGACCAAATTCACTGAGATTTAAATCCAAGAACAGTTACCAAGTGTCCCATACATAATATCTGTCTATTACACATCATTTTGTTGTTCTTATCCACAAGGCTGTCCTTCTCTTATTTTTAAAAACAGTTTTACTTATAGTCTGTTGCTGCGCTCCCTTTTTGCCTGCTGTCGCTGTTGTATAAGTTTTAATTACTGCATTCTGTACTGCAACAAAGCCAGACTACTTCTCAGTTTGTAGCTGCTTTCCTCTTTTACTTTCTGTCACTGCTTCATTCTGTGCTGCCGTTATACCTCTCAACCTCTTAAAGCAAGAAATCTGGACAAAGCCATAAATAATGGTTGTACAAAGGTCTAAAAATAGGGACACTTTTTAAGTATTGGTCTTACAAACTTAAAAAATTGCTAGAATAACAGGTTTTGCATTAGCATGACTTTTCTGAAGGATCTGAAGTCTGAAACCCAAATGTCTGTCATTATTTTCTGACATAAACCCTCAAAGATTTGCCGGGAAAATACAATTTTGTAAGAAACAGACCAAAATATGAGGCAAAAATCTGTACAGTTGAAAGGTATGGTTGCCACAGCACGTGGTTCCTTCTCCATGTTACTGTCCTCAACTCTTCTGATAAAGGTGTCTGCCATCTGACTCCATGAAAACAGCAGAAATGTCACCTAGATCATTCTGTTCAATTATTTTCAACAGAACATTATCTGCAAGCTCCTGGAAGATTTTTTGTAAGCCAAGGTGCTAGAGATTGCTTTATATTAAAGTTGGTGACCTGGTATATCTGTGGTTTATTATAATCATCTACAAGCTCCCCCAATGCCAGTTCTGTTATCTGCACCACTCCAATGGACTCGCTTGCTTCTTTCTCCACTGCGACAGCCAAATGTTGTTCATGTGTATAATCTACCAAACGGAAATCTTTATTTGCATTCTGATATTCCACATCAAACAAATTTTTCTCTAAATTCTAATTTTCCAGCCCAAACTCTCCATAGCTATTCTCTCCTCCTCCTATTT
Source organism: Protopterus annectens (assembly GCF_019279795.1). Classification (NCBI taxonomy): domain Eukaryota; kingdom Metazoa; phylum Chordata; order Ceratodontiformes; family Protopteridae; genus Protopterus; species Protopterus annectens. The sequence goes on along the minus strand of NC_056731.1, from coordinate 1,924,850,966 downwards.
CTCTTTGGCATATTCCTTGCTGCTGTAGGAGACCTCTGGTGTTATCTAGCAGCTCCATAGAGTAGGGAAGCTCCACAATGTGCTTACTAAATTTCTCCTAATAGTATATAAATACCACCACTGGTCTCCCCTGAAAAGGGGCCACTAACCTAATGGGATTAACCCAGTTAACAAAGGATGAACAAATAAAAGTTATTATGACCCATTGTGCTAGTGTTTTTGGTCTTGGTGAGAGAATTCAAGACTTCAGGACTTGTGTATTAAGATAGTCAAGAGGAAATTGTTATTGGTGATCTCATAGGTTACTCTTAATAATACTCAATGTGTTATGTGCATTCTGATATTCCAAGTATAGATGCTAACAATCATAAAAAAAATGAATGTAGAAATAATTTTCTATTAGGGGATTTCAGTTACCCTAATGTAAATTGGGCAGAGTATAGTTCTGAATCAATGTATGCTAGAGAATTTAAAGATATAGTCCTACTATAGTTCAACTCAACTAGGAGAAGAAAATACAAGTAAAAGAATTTATTAGCTCTTTTAGCCACAAAAGATAAAAAATGTATTAAAAACATTAAAGTAGGTGTTCCTCTAGGAAAAATCTGACCACAAACGAATAATAATTAATATTAGCAATAATCAATCAATAGACCCAAACAGTAAGATGTACAATTTTGGGCTTCTGAAATATAAGATTATAGAGGAATTATTTACAGTTTATCAGAAGAGTATGAGTACAAATAAGCAAAGAGACTATGGTGTCAAGTCACTAGAGAAAAGTCTAGGTGATGCTGTGAATTCCTCAACTGAGGTTGTAAAGGATACTTCTACTGATAGAATATTACCAAGAAGTTTGAGTTAAATGCTAGGAAAGCTATATAACAACACTCCAGTCTTCAACTATATAAAATATTCCACTGTAAGAAAGAAATATAAAACTATATACAGTGACCAAGATGTTGCAGTACTTAATAAAAAAGGAAAAAATACAGGCAAGAACAAGTTGTACAAAATTAACAATAAGGTAAACTCTAGCTATATACATTCTTATAAAAATAACCCTATTATGGCTCTTATGAAGTCCAATAATACAATAACTGACTTAAAAGCACCAACTGATTATTTCAATACCTTCTTTATTAGTACAGATCAAGGGAGGTTACAAATTTGTAGTTTCAAACAATGTATATCAGAAGATGAATTTTGCCCAATGATAACAAAAGGTAGTATCAAGAATTCCTTGAAGAAAGGAAATAAATTTATATCTATGGGATCTGAAAGTATGCCTGTGGCATTGTGAAAAAAAATATCTTCTACCTTGCATTGTATTTTGTAATTAACTAAGACCTGAACAATGCATCCAGATGTGGAGACCATCATATATTACGAGGATATTAAAAAATGACAAATCAACTGACATATCCAGCTATAGGACTGTTAGTCTGATTCCTGTACTAAGTAATATTTTGAGAGGTGCATAAATGAAATGATACTGCAAGATAATAAAATCATGTGAATTAATGACTTTCATCAACATGCATTCAAAAGGGGAAAATCTACCCTACTGAATTTGATAGAATTTTATGATCAGGTGACTTTAGCAACAGACTTAGAAATACCCTGTGATATCATCTTTCTTGACATCTCCAAGGCATTTGCTTCAATAACTTATAAATCAAGTCATAGAATATTAAACATAGGATATAACAGCTGCATTATTCATTGGATAATTTGCTGGCTTAACAGTAGAACACAGTCATAATTTGTGGAACTTCTTCAAATACCTTAGATGAATACAGAGGGGTACCACACGGCTCAGTCCTGGGAATTTTACAGTTTAACTTCATGTTTTCATATATTCCAAGAGATAATTCATTTTAGTTGCATATGCACATGACTACTAAATTGGCTTCATTGTAGTTTGTGATAAATATTGTCAAGACACAAATTTGTATTTGACTAAGGTCACCAAATGGTAATCAAATATCATTTCTTTCAGTACAAATAAATGCAAAACTATGTACTTTGGAAAACATCAAGGGAAAATACTTGCCTTGAGAGTGCATCATTACAAGAGGTTTTTGAGTATAAAATTTGGTTATAAAAATTGCTGACAGTTTATCGTTTTTAAAGCATCAAGATTTAACTAGTAACAATGCTTATAGACAGGGATGTTTGTAATTTGACTACCTCACACATATCAATTACTCGGCCAGTATTATGAATATAATAGCTCATTTAGCATGTACACACATGAGCAATTGATAAGATTGTATGCATTCAATGGAGGTTCATAAAGAAAATTAATTCATCATCTAATTAATATAAAGAAGAATGTCAAAAAGTGAGTCATTATTGCTTTCAGCATTTATGACATATAAAGTGAAAAACTTAGACCCTTATTGAATTTGGACATATTTTACTAGTAATAAAATATTTAGACATAAAACTTTAAAGTTTATCCATAAATCACAGTAAGGCAAGATTAACATTTTCCTATATTACTCGATATATACCAATAATATGAAATCATCTTCCTTTCTGGATTTGTACTCCCAACTGTTTAGAACTTTTCAATATGAATCTTGATGAATGGGAGAGTAAGGTGTTCAATCCTAATTTTAAGGAATCAGTGTCCCTGGAAGGCCTTCAGACCAGAACAATGTAGATTGAACTTATGAAATCTATGAAGCATATTTAATTTGCTTTTTTATTTTGCAGTTTTGCTAGGATTGCACTAGTTAGTGTTGGCATGAATTTTATCAATTTCTTTCTTTCCTTTTTTGTTTGTACATATTTATCTACCTACAGATAGATAGATGGATATTAGTCATGGCAAATGTAGGTTTTCATCCTCCATCCACGCTCATGAGTCACATCCAACTCAAATAATGACCCTGTAAGCAGCCACCACCACCACCATCCACAGTGTTTACTAAGCAAGCAGGGAATGAAAGTAGATTGCCAGGTCTTTCTTTAGTATTACTCACACCCTGGGTGCACACTTAAGAACTTTAGAGTCACCAATCAGATCACCACATATCTTTGGGGCATGTAACAAAAACAAAGTACCCAAGCCAAACCCGTACAAACACACAGAGGACATCAGACTTCACACAAAAGTCATACCAGTTGAAAACTGAAACAGAGAACCTATTGCTGTGAGGTGAAATGCTACCCATTGCACCAGTGTCTGCAGGTATAGGTATGTGAAAATGTAAAGTGAAGTTTATAAAACATGTTTTTGAGGGCTGCATTGTTTTAGTTTATTGTGGTTTGTGTGCACGTGTGTTTTCATAGGGTTGTGTATCAGTGTGATTTCAGTATGAATTGGGTCCTATGCATTAGCCTTTGTTGTATTTCTGTATGAGAATGTTGTGTTGTACTTCTGATTGTTTATGATGTTTTACCTGCATGTATGTAGTTATGATGTGATATGGTTTGTGTTGGTTTTATATTGTGGTTGGGCTTTTCATTTTGCATTGTGCCTATATTTTGGGCAAAACTCCAAAGGACATTACTCTTGGGGTGGCGCTATACCCTGTGCTGAAATGCCACAGATGATTCTACAAGGCCCTGATGCTAGAACAGGCATATGCAATTCATCTAGCTGTAGTGAATTAGGATTTGTTTAGGCATAAGCTTGATTCCAAAAAGTGTGTTGCTCTCAGTACTCCAAAATACTTAGAAAACTTCTATTGCTATTTAATGCCAATGTAATCTAAGAATGTGATTGCCAATTGAACTAAATAGGCCTATGCCTCATAAGTACAACTCCACCTATATATCAGAAACTAAAAAAAGACTGTATCACAGCAAAATATTAAATGCTTTTGTCCTGTGTATTCTGGGACTTCATCAGAATTAAACCAACCATTACAATCACCATTTAAAACTTAATTCACCCTACTTGTGTGACTTATTCCATCTAATCTCTTCAAAGACCCATCCTTCCGATTAATTACAGTGACTGATTCCATAATTAAAAGCAGTACCTTTTACAAATAACTCATTTTGTGGGAGTGCTTTATAATGCCTTAAAATTTTCTTAAAGATTCTTATTCTATACCACAGTCCAAACACATTCTATTTCAGTGCACCAGCCACACAAAAAATATATATATATATATATACAAAACATAAAATGTAAACAATATAAAAACATGAACTAAATAATGAAGACATATCCAAGCATGCACAGTGGTGCCAGATATTAAAATATTTCATTTTCAGGACACTACTTATGGAGAATTTATTATTTAAACCATTTTTATAAGTTGCATTTATTCTAATTTGCCACCGTAATTATTTCAGTTTTAACATTATTTTCCATGGAAAAGGGGAGACTTCTCATTTTTATATTGCAAACAATGAAAGGGATTTTAGAAATGAAAGGTGCACACATTACTCTAAAACTCAGTGTGATATACAGGTACAAGTTTTTATGAACATTAATTACTATAATCTTCTTAGAAGTCTTTTCTATGTCCATTATGTGCAAATATCTGCATTGGGATAACTTTGGAAAAGTTAGAAATGGAAAAAATAACTTTGCTTAACTGGTTTGTTCACTTTGGTGAGATGTTCTGTGCTAGCAGAGGAAGTCCCTAGGTTTGACTGATAAGTACCACGCCAAGAAGGCAAAGCTACTGCAGTCACCGAAGTGAAGTTCAAGGTACGGTAGAAGTTTTGCAAGGCCATACAAAACTGTCAGTGACCTCAGATAGGTTGTAGCCAACCGTCCAGTGACTCAGGACTGGGAGGAAGGGTATTATCCAGGCTGTTCTTAGCAAGGGTAAAGTAATACTGATATGGACTGAGAGAAGTGCCAATAGGTAGAAAACACACTATGAGAAACTCCTGTGTCTGCTATCTTTAGAGGAGCGGTGCCAGAGGTAGATGGTGGAATTCAGTCCATTTTGGTAAATTGGTTTATCAAAATGGTTAAATGGTTCTATTGTGGTGGATATGATACTGCCTAAAATGCTTTTTTTTTTTTTTTTTTTTTGGGAGGGGGGGTCTGCTTCCTGCTGATGATCAACATCCTCTCAGTTAATTTAGCAAATCAAATTGGTCCATTTGTTCCATTTACTGAGGTCAGATCAATCTGAGAGGAACCATCACTGACAGACTTTGTTTCTGTTCTGTTTTAAGCCCCAACTCCTCTGTATGCTCATTCTCATACAAAGGCTTGGCATGTAATTGGTGTTTTTGATGCACATCATCTCTAAGTGCAGATGAGCAAATCCACATGATTCTTGGTCTCAGCTAGGGATTCTACAGTAAAGAATGTGCACACACCTCTCCCCTCCTCTAGAATACAAGTGAATTGGTTTAAGGCTCATCATTCTTGGTCTTCCCAGCACCAGCTCCAAAAGATGCCCAAGCTGCTCACTGAACTCAATCCCCAAGGGTTGTAGCAAGGGTTTTATCCCTCCACACCAGAAGAGTTGGCTAGATCCAACTTAAAATGTTTAATGTGCTGGACACTGATGGGACATAATGCTTAGCCCTCTTTTTCAGTATTATATGGAAGGCTAGGTAAGTACCTCTGGACTAGCAAACTGGTGTAGTATTCCTCATTTTCAAAACAGGGGAAGAAAGCATATTCAAATTACCAACAGATCACTCTCTTCAGATACCACAAAAAATATATATCAAGAAGCTGTAAAGGGGTTATTTCAAGTAGCAGAATCACTTTTTTCATGAAGAGCTGTTCAGATTATATCCTGGCTGTGGAGCACTGGATAAACTCTTTGTCCATGCACTAATACTAGAGAGGTCAATGAAGTTAACTAGTACTATCCACATGTGTTTTTGTGGACTGAAAAAGGCATATTACTATGTACCATATGTAAAGGCTGACAAGCCCAGCTAGCTAGAATTTTGTAAATAATTCTATATAATTTGTGAATATTAATATGATCCACAGGCTTGTCTTACAAATGTAAGAGAACTATATGTTGTGTGTGTATTAAACTGCTGGTGCAGAAGTGTGTGTAAACTGTATGTTATGTGCTGAGCATCAAGAATGTAACCACAGTGTACCCTGCTGGAAAAGAGCAGAAATGTGTATAAACTACATGCCTGTGCAAATGTATGTTTTCATGGTAGAAGTTGGAACATACAGAGATAACTTGCAACACTCTAAGAAAATAAGTTGAAATTGTTTACAACTGTGCTATAAAGTTAGTTAATGCAGAGAGACAGGATGTCTAGAGCTAGGAGGTTTTTCTATTGTTTGGAAATAGAAATAATTACAGGTTTCAAAGGTAAAAGTGTTGTTTTACGACTTCCAGTTCCAGGCAAACATCTGAGAAATAAGCACTTTTGACACAGAGTTGCTAAATGTTAAGTTTCTGTTAGCCTGGTAACTGAAGGCAGAGGTGACAAAGAATGATGTAATCTGAGATAACCCAGCAGTAATGTCTGATAGTAATTTAAGAACTATCTCAGAGTGTGAGTCTGGGCATTTTGTATTTGTCTTTGGATCTGACAACATCCTCTCATTAGCACTTGTCTTGCTCTGTAAGTAAGTCATTTAGGGCATAGTATCTCCTAGATGTAGATAGGAATACAGTAAAGATTAGTTTAGACGTTTTATGTATTTGAGACTGTCCTGCCATGTTGTTTTAAAGTATTTCCTGTGAGTCTGAACTCTGTCACTGTGTTGAGTTATTGAGTATTGTCTTGTGCTTTTATTTATTATTAAATATATTTAAATCTTTTAATTGTGGCTGGTTTGTTTAGAGATATTTAATCTGTTAAGAGTACTTGCATATGTATTTGGAGAAACTGTACAGGCCACTCCTAAATTGCCTTAAATGTTTTGGTCACACTTACCATTTGGATAATAGTAACATTGCACAGTAGAATTGGTCACCCTTTGGGAAGGGCCTTTTAGTAGCTGAAAAAGAGTGGTTGGTGGCAGCTGGTACTAACTTATAGTCTGGGCAGAAGGAGGCATAGCTAGTGAATCTGTACCAGCCTTCTCCAGGAGTGCTTGTATATAAATCAATTCTCAAAGTGTGTGTGTGTGTGTGTGAGCTACTTGGGCAGGGACACAAAGCACTGGTTGGACAGAGAGGGTGCTGGAGGTTTTGGCTTGACCACTCGGCTGAGATTTTCACCCTATAGCTGTGCCAGTGGGGAGTCTTATTGGGGATCTGGAGAGAGAGGTAGAAACCAGCCCCAGACTGATGGTGATCTCTGTGTGCTCTTATGGGAAATTTTACTTTTCTGTGTGTGTACTTGTCATTCTCCCAATGTGCACATCCCTCGCTGGTGCTAGTGGTGGTGATTGAGACTCCTTGATTACTGGACCAGTGCAGGGGCATCACATAATTGTTTGACAGTGGTGGGATAGCCACATCACATATTAATTGGTCACATATTAATTGGATTGTAGTGGTGTGGATATTGAATTCCTGTAGCTTGTGTACAGTGGTCAGTGAAGGTGTTTGTACTCTAAATCAGCCATGCAGTGAACATGTTAGCTTAGTCAGGGAGAGCAAGCAAGCATGTTAGCAGAGTATGGCAAGCTGACAGGGAGCCAGTTCACTGAGATGTGCCAGGCTAAAGGACTGGTGCATACCAACCTGACTAAAGCAGACATGATTGCAGCTTTAGTCACAGCTGCATCAGAGAATAAAAACAGGAGGATAATCAGACTGGCTGTGGAGATGTACAACTCTTAGAAAATGGACAGCTCAACCTTTCCACAGAGGACTTAAAATTCCATCTGGAGTTAGAGAGACTTGAGTTGGAGGCCAAGCATTTGGAAATAGAAGCAGCAGAGAGACTGAGGCATCTAGAGACTGAGGAAAATGAGAAACTGCGATGCCTGGATGCTGAGGAGAAGGAGAGGCAGAGGCAACATGAAAAAGAGATGCTGACTCTTCGCCAGTCATGGAGCTAATAGGGAAGGGAGTAACCAAACCCCAAAAGCAACAAATGTCAGTAAATTTCTTCCACAATTTACAGAGATGGATAATTTTGATAGTTTCATTCATATGTTTGAGAGGGTATGTAAACAGTATGATGTTCACCAAGGGCTCTGGGTACAGTTCCTGATCCCCTTACTCCATGGTAAAGCTGTAACTGCGGTTCATAGGTTAGTACTAAGCTACCTGCCCTTTCAGGCCATTTTAAGACTAGCCAGTTACCCCATGTGAGAATCAAACCCTGCACCTTGTGTCTGTAAGGCAAACACCTTAACCATTAGGTCAATCCAGACTAATGGATTGGACTCTTTCCAAATTATCCGATGCTGATTGTTTAAATTATATTGTTGTAAAGAACTGTTTGCTAGAATGTTTTAAGTTAACACCTGAAGCTTATGGAAAAATGTTTTGTGAGCATAGACCCAAGGCAAATGAAAGTGTGTGTGAATATGTTGCTGAACTAAGCACTTATTTTCATAAGTGGGTGAGTGGATGTCAGGTCACCACTTGTGAAGGGCTGGCAGACCTTTTGGTGAGGGAACAAGCCCTTAGCACTTTGCTGAGAACATGAGAATCATGTTAGGTGATAGACAATGCACTACTGAAGATGAATTGGGGAAGAAGGGAGACCTATACATAGCAAGCAGGGTATCACTGCACAGGAAAGTGACACCCAGTTCTGCTCATGAGTCTAAGGGAACCCATGGTGGGCAGCCCAGATTGCCCCAACAGTCTCTGCCAGTAGCAGAGGAAGCCACTAGTCCAGGTACATGTCCAGGACCAAGGATTAAATGTTTTAAATGCAACCAGTGGGGCCATGTAGCATATTGATGTCCATGGAGGCAAGGTGGGTAACAAAAGATGGGAGAGCTACTAACTGGGAATTACAAAATGCCAACAGTAGTTTGTTTTGAGACAAAAAGGGTACCAAACTACCACCCTGCAGATGTCCTGATAGAGAATGATTTTGGTAATGCGGTACCATGTGTTCATGTAGTTACACACAGTCAGGCATGTAGACAAGCAGGTGGGTCTGGTGGCCTGGGGGAGACCCAGACAGACCACACACTTGCAGCCAGACTGGTGAGGTGGTTACTTCAGGGAGAGAGCTACCCTGTAGCAGTGAGACTGAAGGTGAGTCACAGCTGCTTGTGGGTACTGATGCTCCCTTGGACAGAGTGACTGCAAGGGCAGAGGGGAGTAGTAGTACCCAGGCTGACAGTGAGGTACCGCTGTCAGAGGATACCAAACTTCCTGTGGAAGGGGAGGTGGGAAGGGTTAGAAAGAGAGTTCAGACAGGCTCAGCTCTCAGACCCTATATTACAAGGCCTGAGGGAGATAGCTAGTGAGGAACCTGATTCTCAAGGGAAGGGGGAGGGGAATCTGTATACTGAGACAAAGGTTTACTGTATACAGAGTGGGCTCCTGAAAGAGGGTTAGAGGGTGAGATAATACAGCAGTTGATTGTGCCCAGAGCCTACCATCTGGCAGCCCATGATATTCCCTTTACAAGTCATATGGGCATAAAACATACGAAGAAACGTATTATGCAGAATTTCTATTGGCCTGGGATTTTCAGAGATGTAACAGGGTGCTGCAGGACCTGTGAGCAGTGTCAAAAGGTAGGCAAGGCAGGAGACAAGTTGAAAACTCCTTTGATGCCTTTGCCTGTGATTGATGAGCCATTTCAGAGTACAGCTATGGATATTCTGGGGCCTCTGAGTACCCCAAGTTCCACAGGGAAAATGTATATCCTAGTGATAGTGGATTATGCTACCAGATACCCTGAAGCAGTGGCTCTGTTCTCCATTGAGGCAGAAAAGGTGGCAAATGCTTTGTTAGAGACTTTCAGCAGGGTAGGTTTTCCAAAAGAAATACTGACTGACAGAGGTGCCAATTTCATGTCAGACATGCTGGCTTGTCTGTGGAAGTACTGTGGGGTGAAGTACATAAAGACCACCCCTACCACCCCCAGACTAATGATCTTGTTGAGAGGTTAAACTCTACACTCAAGACAATGCTACGGGCATTGGCAGACCAGTTTAAGAGGAACTGGGGCAAATATTTGCCCCATCTGTTTGCTTACAGTGAGGTTCCCCAGGAATCCACAGGCTTTTCACCCATTGAGTTGTTGTATGGGCATAGGGTGAGGGGACCTCTAGATTTAATTCGAGATGAGTGGGAGGGTGTGTGTGAATCCCACAAGGAGTCTGTCGTGGCATACATCCTAAATCTCAGGACAAGGCTCAGGGAACTCATGGGCTTGGCCCAAGAGAACCTGGCAGAAGCCTAACAGCAGAGAAAGGTCTGGTATTACAGGAATGTGCGCACTAGAGAGTATGCTGTAGGGCAGCAGGTAATGGTTATCATCCCTGTCAGACACAAGCTGCAGGCAGCCTGGGAGGGACCCTACAAGGTGGTATGTAAGATTGGTGATGTTAACTACATGGTGGAACTGCTAGACAGGAGAGGGGCACAAACTGTACCATCTTAACATGATGAAAGCTTACCATGATTGGGAGGCCCTTGTGCTGAGTATTTGCAGTGGATTGCAGGAAGAGTCTGAGGGAAATCTGGTAACTGATCTCCTCAGTGAAGCTCGGACTGACACCTCAGTGGAAGGGGTTGCAATGTCCCAGCAGTCATCTCCCACCCAGGTTCGAGAAATCCGAGCAGTGTTACAGGAGTTTGGGACATGTTCACTGGGAAACCAGTGTGCACCCACCCAGTGCAGCACCATGTGGATACAGGACCCCAAAGGCCTATTAGGCAGGCCCCTTGTAGGGTGCCTGAGAGAGTCAAACAGACTCTGAGGGAGGAGATACAGGAAATGCTGGAACTAGAGGTAATTCAGGAGTCCAGCAGTCCCTGGGCCTCCACAGTGGTGCTGGTACGAAAAAAGGATGACAGCACCAGGTTCTACGTGGACTACAGAAAATTAAATAGTCAGAGCCAGATGCTTACCCCATGGCTGGGACAGAGGCTCCCTTCACTCTGGAATAAAATCCCAGTCCAGGTTAGGCAGAGCCCCTCATTGATTCTCTTCAAGAGGAATCTTGATGAGTGGATGGGAGATTGTAGGTTTACCCCAGGTATCACTTCTGTGTCACTGTTAGACAGAACATATATACTAACTCGAAAAGGGCATAGCAAAATTAATTTAAAATGGGTGGCAAAAGCCAAACACACTCTGGCTAGGCTTATAAATGACCTAGGGCAGATAGCCTAGTATAAACCTATGAAGCCCTAGAGCAGCTGGGTGGGGCTTTGTATCTTACCACCACTGATCTTAAAAAGGGTTACTGGCAGGTGCCCTTGACTCCCACTGCAACAAAGAAGTCAGCCTTAGTGACTCCTTTGGCTTGTATGAGTTCACAAAGATGCCCTTTGGGATGAAAAATGCCCCAGTGACTTTCCAGAGGCTAGTAGATCATATCCTAGCAGGAACATAGATTTTGCCCTTACTTACCTAGTTGATATTGTCATCTACAGCCATTCAGGGAGGTGCTGGGCAGACTACAGAGGGCAGGGTTGACCATTAAGCCCAGCAAATGTCAGGTGGGTATGGCAGAAGTCTCCTAACCTAGGACATACAGTGGGGAGTGGTAAGATCAAGCCAGAACCTGCCAAAGTGGAAGCCATTCAGGCATAGCCTGCACCTGTTACCAAAAAGCAGGTGAGGGCATTTTTAGTGACAGCAGGGTACTACAGAAAATTTGTCCCAAATAATAGTACCATAGCTGCTCCTCTCACAGACTGGACAAGGAAAAACAGACCAGATAAGGTAGTGAGGACCCCAGCATGTGAGCAGGCATTCCAGAAGCTTAAAGGAGCTTTAGGAGGACCCCCTGTGTTAGCGAGTCCAGATTACAGCAAAGAGTTTGTTGTGCAGGTGGATGCTTCAAACCATATGGTGGGGGCTGTACTTAGCCAGACTTCTTCAGAAGGAGATGAGCAACCAGTGGTTTATCTTGGTTGTAGTCTCCAACCCAGGGAGGAATGGTATGCAGCCGTAGAAAAGGAATGTGTAGCCATAGTGTGGGCACTGCAGAAACTCCAGCCTTATCTGTATGGAAGGAAATTCACTGTAGTTACAGACCACAATCCCTTAACATGGTTACATTGAGCCAGTCAGTAAAATCTACTAAGGTGGAGCCTAGTATTGCAAGCATATTTGACAGTGCAGCACTGCAGTGGGGTTAGCAATGCCAACACAGATGGGCTGTTAAGACAGGGATGGGGTAAGGTATTCCCAGATAGGCTCAACCCTCTCAAGCAATGTTTCTCAAGGGTCACTTGAAAAACTAGCTTGAGCTTTTTTGGGGGGGGGGGGGGAATTGTGAAGACTGCCAGCCCAACTAGCTAGAATTTTATAAATACTTCCATGTCATCTGTGAATATTAATATGATCTATAGGCTTGTCTTACAAATGTAAGAGAACTATATTTTGTGTGTGTATTAAACTGCTGGTGCAGAAGTGTGTGTTAAACTGTACGTTTAGTGCTGAGTTTCAAGAATGTAACCACAGTGCACCCTACTAGAAAAGAGCAGAAATGTGTATAAACTATATACCTGTGTAAATGTATGTTTTCATGGTAAAAGTTGGAACATGCAGAGTTAACTTGCAACATTCTAAGAAAATAAGTTGAAATTGTTTATGACTGTACTATAGTTAATGCAGAGAGACAGGATGTCTAGAGCTAGGAGGTGTTTCTATTGTCTGTAAACAAAAATAATTACAGGTTTCAAAGGTAAAAGTGTTTAACTGTTTTATGACTTCCAGTTTCAGCATTTTTGACACAGAGGTGCTAAATTTTAAGTTTCCGTTAGCCTGGGAACTAAAGGCAGAGGTGACAAAGAATTAAGTAATCTCAGACAAACCAGCAGTAATGTTTGATAGTAATTTAAAAACTATCTCAGAGAGTGAGTCTGGGCATTTTCTATTGGTCTTTGGATCTGACATCCTCTCATCAGCACTTGTCTTGCTCTGTAAGTAAGTCTCTTAGATATAGATAGGAATACAGTAAAGATTAGTTTAGATGCTTCCTGTATTTTTTGAGACTGTCCTGCAATGTTGTTTTAAAGTATTTTCTATGAGTCTGAACTCTGCTGCCACTGTGTTGAGTTATTGAGTATTGTCTTGTGCTTTTATTTATTATTAAATACATTTAAATTTTTTATTGTGGCTGGTTTGTTGAGATATTTAAGCTCTTAGACTACTTGCATATGTATTTGCTGACACTGTATAGGCCACTCTTAAACAGCCTTAAACATTTTGATCACACTTTCCATTTGGATAATAGTAACATGACAAAGTAGAATTGGTCACCCTTTGAGAAGGTCCTTTTAGTAGCTGATAAAGAGTGGTTGATGGCAGCCTTAAACTACCTTATAGTCTGGGCAGAAGGGGTGCATAGCTAGGGAACCTGTGCCAGCCTTCCCCAGGAGTGTGTGTGTTTGTATATAAATCAAATCTCAAAGTATGTGTGTGTGTCAGCTACTTGGGCAGGGACACAAAGTACTGGTTTGACAGAGAGGGTGCTAGAGGTTTTGGCGTGATCACTGTGCCAGTGGGGAGACTTATTGGGGATCTGGAAAGAGATGGAGAAACCAGCCCCAGACTGACTGTGATCTCTGTGTGCTCTTAAGGGAAATTATACTTATATACACTGTGTGTGTACTTGTCATCCTTCCGATGTGGATGTCCCTCACTGATGCTAGTGGTGAGGATTGAGGCTCCTTGATTACTGGGCCAGTGCAGGGGCATCACACCATGGAATGCCATTTGGGAGGTATTACAACAGTACAGGGTCCCAGGGACATGTGAAGATTGCATCTTCTCTCTCCTTATGGTTGAATTTTTTATGGACATGATCTCAAGGCACAACCAAGGTCTGGAGAGTATCCACTTGGGGATCAGGGGTGTAGCATTTTTGTTGTGTGCAGGTAATGCCTTCCTATTAGTCATAAGTGACTATGATTCCCAATATGCACTGAAATAACTTGTTGCAGAGTGTGCAGTGATTAGAAGGATATTCAGGATCTCGGATTCACAGATCATGGTTCTGTCACAGAAAAGCATGGATTGCCATCTACAGATGAGGGAAAAAGCAACTACTTTAGGTGGAAGGGTTTAACTCATTCGGTCTTGAAGAGCAAAAGGCTAATAAATCCCCTTGCTTTCTTAAGTCTTTCAAGGCAGGAAATCACTTAATTCTTGACAGAATTTCTCACAGATCCTCTATTAAGAGCACAACTTCTATGATTTGCAATATCTCATAAATGGTGCATGCTACAAAAACGTAAAAGAAAGCTATTTGTTAGACAATGGGCTACACAGTGATGGTACAATTAAATATCTGTCTGGTAACACTGAATTTATATTTCAATTTATTAAAAGAAAATTGTTTTACTTGCCAAAATGCATTAGTCCTATGGTCAAGCAAAAGTTTATATTTCTGTAAGCATGCAAGATGGCTCCAACATAACATTGACTGAATTGTTTGCTTGTTCAAGAGCTTTCCAGTAATGTATGACAGGAGTGTATCATTCTGCTGTTTTGTGATACTGCACAATCAATGGAAATTATGCATATTGTATGCCACACAATGTATGTATTAAATCTGATAAGAAAATATAGTTAATAGTCATAACTGATTTACATCTCCAGAAGCTTTCATATTAAGTACCATAGTTTAAAGCCAATTTTAACTAACTCTCATGGGTTACATATCTCACCAGAAACACATCTCACAGTTTCTGTATAAATAATGTATATATGGAAAATATGTAATATTTTTAACTTTTTCAAATACTGCTTAACTATTGCATCCATGCTGGCTGTTTCAGTGAATGCCTATAAAAACACATCAATTTTTAGATGGCATCATTGTCCACCATGCACAGCCTACCATTCATGAGCTCTTAGGCTTACTATTAGAACATTGTTATTATTAATAGAGTGGACCTGAAACAAATACTTATGTATCTGTGGTGTTGGTCTTATCCAAGTGCGTCTACCATTATTTTTCTTCTAACATCCACTGCCCTTTTAAGCACCCCAACAGGACAGTATCACAAACCATTTTTGTTCATTTTATTTTATTAAAGTAAACATGGAAAATATTTAATATTTTTCATAATCTCTTGCAAACATTTAGCATTAACTCAAGGCCTGTACATCCCACAATGATGTTTCACTTAGGGTACCTGCTATATCTTTTCAGTGTAGGTCCATAGGTGTTTACTATGCTAATAAATCACAAGGGCCTTTTTAAGCCTAGCCATGCACCCCAAATCTCTGACAAGTTCTGATACCGTAAGTGTAAGCAGGTTTGGGAGATGAACCATTTACCGGTTGCAGATGCCACCTTGCTTCTTAATCCAGGACATACCTTTCAAGAGATATTAGTGCTAATATTAGAATAATATTAATAATGTGTACCTCAAAATAAAGAGTTAAATATAATTCGTCATGCTTTTCTTGCCCAACTGTGCTTAACCATCATCTTTCTAATGCCCATTGCTTGCATAGGCCTCCATAACACATCACACACCTTTTCTAAATTATTAATGCAAATATGGGAAATTTTCCATAATTTTTATACCTTTCTGAAAATATTCTTCAGTAACACAAGACCTGCACATCCCACAGTGATGTTTTTACTGTGGATATCCTGTTGGCTTGCATATGTCACCTTGTTTCTTAACGCACATGGTATTCAACAAATATTAGTTTTATTAAAATAATATTAATGTAGTGTACATCAAATAAATAATAATATAACAGACCGTTTCTCCAACATAAGTGCCTTGCCTTTGGTATTATTTTTTCTAACATCCACTATGTTCCTTGCCTCTAAATGCATAGAGCACTCTCTTGCAACATGCCTGCAATATTGGCCTTAATTGTGAAATATTGCTAATAATAATGTACCTGGCTCAATCTAACACTTAAACCAGTGGACATCTTCATGTCATCTTTTTTTAAGTAACAACCAATGTTTGTATAGGCCACCCAACATAATGTCACACTTCATGTTTTCCTTAGTAAATATAATAAGAATATTTCAAATTTTCATAACCTTCTGTAAAGACTTCAATAATTCCAGCCCTGAACATCCTGTAGGTATTGTTTCATTATGCTTGCCTACTAGATAGACCATGTTACATTGCAGATGACAGCCTAATAATAAAACATCAAACAGTGGTGGTACAGAGCCTTTAATAAAACATTCTTCTAGTGCATCAGCAAAATATGCCCTCATAGGAAGTTGTTCTACTTTCGGCTTTTCCCGGTTAGGGGTCGCCACAGTGGAACTCCGGTCCACTAATGATTGGCAGTAGATTTTTATGGTGCCGAGGTGCCAGCTCAATGCCCAACCTTCAACGAAGGCACGCCCATTCTAAACATGTCTTTTGAATGCCACTCGACCGTGGGGAGGACAAGCAGACTCCACATAGAAGGTGCTCCAGCCGAGAATCAAATGGGAGAACTATTTGCTGTGAGGCAACAACACTACTGCCGCACCACCGCGGCTTCACATGCCCTCATTGGAAGTAATGAAACAAAATACAGTTATAAAAAAAAAATCCCACCCACCAATAATAAAACAACCAATGAAAGATAATCAATTCTTTACTTACCAAGTAACAGAATTCCATTTCAAATCTCTGTCCAACCCAAATGGGTAAATCATACCATTCGGTCAATTGAAACACGTCTTTATATCACAGTACACCTGTCATATCACTCTCAATACAGTCCAGATTTATGTAATGATATACAGTTCCTGGGTTTATTTTACTAAACTCCCTATTTTGACAACTTAAAAAATGTTCAGCTTGTGGACTAACATTTTATTCTTTATAATTCTTCCAATGTTCCAGTAGTCTAAGCTTCTTTTAGTTGCTCTGAAGTAACATATGCAAGATAATGAACTGTAGAACCAGATGTGGAATGTGTAACCTTATGTTGTTGGATAATTTCACAATAATTAATAGAAACACAGTTATGCAGTGTTCATTTCTGCAATAGTAAAATATGGCATATGCAATACACTGACTCTGAGGAGCATGTGACAGCTGCAAACTTCTGCCAATTTGCTTACCTGTGTCCATTGGCTAAAATATTGGAAAAATGATATATGGTCAAATAGCTGAATACATTAAGAAACATGACAATCTGGCTGAGGATCAGTATGGCTTTACACCTCGCTATAGTTCACTGACCATTTATTGCCTAAATAAATATAATCTAAGATGGACAAAGAGCTACTGATTCAGCTATACTTTTCATAGACATAAGAGGTGTCTTCAAAAAGTACAGTTTTGTACCTACCATAAATGTAGATGTTCGAAGATCCACATTGCTGCAGTCCTTACACTTGGGGTATACCGCTGTCCTCGGTCGGCCCGAATACCAAAGTATATGGCTGACGTCGGTCATGGCGCATTAAACTGACGCCAGGACGTCAGGGTATAAATGCGCATGACCGACGTCATATCCTCAGTCTTTTCTTGCCCCAGATGTCAGAAGACCCTAAACAGGGTAAAATCAAAAAATCACCAAACACTAAACACCCCTGCACCCAAACTATGTACAACTTTTTACAAATATATAATAAAGAACCAACCTATCCACACTACCACCCCCAAACACAGAGGGGAAGGAGGGAGGGTAAATTGGACTGCAGCAATGTGGATCTTCGAACATCTACATTTATGGTAGGTACAAAACTGTACTATGTTCTTCATCTCACATTGCTGCAGTCCTTACACTTGGGTAGATTCCCAAAGCAGAGGTAAGGGAGGATGGCAAATCAAAGAGAAGCAGGAGCCGCCAAAATGCCCTGTAAAATAGCAGTGGCAAACCCAGCCCTAGATTTAGAGTAGAGAGGAAGGTGGTAGTGCTTAGAGAAAGTATGTACTGAACTCCAAGTAGCTGCCTCCAGAATATCCTTAGTTGCCACCCCCCTTAGGAAAGCTGTAGAAGTGGCAGTAGCCCTAGTGGAATGAGGTCTAATCCCTGTTGGAATCTCCTTGCCATGATTGGAATAACAAAAGGCAATGCAAAACCCAATCCACTTAGAAATAGTTTGTTTTGACACAGGCTTGCCCTGAGAACTTAAAGCAAAAGAAACAAACAACTGCTGAGACTGCTTGAAACCCTTAGTCCTGTCTAAGTAGTAGCGTAACTGTCTGTGTACATCTAAAGTATGCAAAATCTTTTCTCCCTTATTTTGGGGGTCTGCATAAAAGGTAGGTAAATGAATAGTTTGGTTTAAAGACACACTTGAAACCACCTTAGGCATAAAGGAAGGGTTAGTACGTAAAGATACCCTATCCTTATGGAAAATCAAGAAAGGCTCAACCGCCATAAGGGCCTGCAATTCAGAAACCCTTCTTGCAGAGGTAATGGCCAACAAAAAAGCAGTCTTCCATGACAAATATTTCAACTCAGCCGTAGCTGCAGGTTCAAAAGGTGGTAGAGTGAGTTTTTCCAACACATAATTGAGGTCCCAAGCAGGAGTAGGAGCTCTTCGTGGAGGTGTTATGTTCTTTGCCCCTCTGAGAAATTGTTTGAACAAAGGATGAAAAAACAATGGTGGATCACAGTCATAGTGAGCTGAAATTGCTGCAGCATGAATCTTAATGGAAGAGAAGGACAAACCTTTGTCCAATTACTCAGTAAGATATTGAAGAGCCACACACAAATTAGGCTCAGAAACATCCAAATCCTTTGCTGCACTCCAAAACAAAAATCTCTTCCACTTGTCTGCATACACTTTCCTTGTACTAGGTCTTCTAGCTTCCATAATCACATTCAAAACTTGTTGAGGAAGTTGAGTCCTGCCATGAGCTAAAACAGGATATGCCATGCTGTGAGATGAAGAGAGTGAAGCTTGACTGAGTAGATGACCGTCCTTTTGGGACAACAGGTGTGGAATCAAAGGCAAGGGCCAAGGTGGTTTCCTTACCAGACTTCTCAGTAATGGGTACCAATGCTGTCGAGGCCAATCTGGAGCTATCAGGATCATTCTTGGTTTGTCCTGTCTGACCTTTAGCAGTACCTTTAGGAGTAGAGGAAGAGGCGGAAAGGCATATACATGAAGATTTTTCCAACTGAAAGAAAGAGCATCCACTTTCCAAGCTGCCTGATGTATCCTTTTTGTGCAAAACTTTGGTAGCTGGTGGTTTAGAGGAGAAGCGAACAGATCTATGTCTGGAGTTCCCCATGACACTGTTAATTGCTGAAATACATGAGGATCCAATTGCCACTCGTGGGGATCCATGATTTGTCTGCTTAACACATCTGCTAAGGAGTTCTGCACTCCCGGCAGAAACCTTGCCTGAAGATTTAGTTGTAAACTGAGAGCAGTGTCCCACAAAATCATTGCTTGTCTGCATAGAGGGTAAGAATGTGTTCCCCCTTGCTTGTTGATGTACCACATGACAGTTGTGTTGTCTGTTAGAATCAACACCTGCCCTGGAAGAAGTAATTCCTTGAAAGCTATTAATGCAAACTGGACTGCTAACATCTCCTTCAAGTTGATATGTAGATGCTGTAGTCTGGCAGGCCACTTGTCCTGTATCCACTTTCCATTGAGATGAGCTCCCCAAGCTTTGTCCGAGGCATCTGTTGTTAGAATCTGGCTCGCCTCTGGCCGGGTCACAGAAAGTCCCTTGTTTAGGTGACATTGCTGAGCCCACCACAAGAATTCCTTTTGGATGCAAGGTATTATTTGAATGACAGTGTCCAGATCCTGGCAGTGCTGTGTCCATAGATTCTTGAGATACCATTGTAGCTTCCTCATATGCAGTTTGGCATTGGGAAGCACCAGAATACAAGATGCCATGAACCCTAAGGCTTGAAGGACTGTCCTTGCAGTCAGCCCGGACTGGTGTGATAGTTGTTGGAAGTAAAGGGAGAGATTCTTTTGTTTGTCCGGGGTCAAAAAGGCCATCTGGGTTGCTGTATTCAGTCTCACACCCAGAAAGCACATGTCTTGAGAGGGTACTAGACTGGACTTTGTTTCGTTCACAGAATACCCCAGGCATCTTAGCACTGCTATTACATATTTTAAATGCTGAAGAAGCTCGTCCTTCACTTGAGCCAGAATCAGGCAATCGTCCAAATAAGGATAGATCTGTATTCCTCTCAATCTGAAGAAGGCTATCACTGGAGCTAGAACTTTTGTGAATACTCTGGGTGCAGTAGATAAGCCAAAGGGCAATGCAGAGAACTGATAATGAGAATTTCCAGCTCGAAAACGCAGATACTTCCTGCAACTTAGAGTGATAGGCACATGAAGGTAAGCTTCCTTGAGATCCAAAGTTACCATCCAGTGATCTTTGCCCAGCAGAGGTAAAAGCTGATGAAATGTCAGCATCTTGAACTTGGGAATGTCCAGAAAGGTGTTGAGGATAGACAAATCCAGAATTGGTCTCCACGTGTTCCCCTTTTTTGGTACTAGGAATAGGCGAGAATAAAATCCTAGGCCCCTTTCTGCCATAGGCACCGGTTGTATGGCCCCTATCTGGAGTAAAAGAGAAATTTGTCTGTAAGCTTCTAGTCTGTGCTGAGGAGGAATGTCTGGCATGCCCTTGAAAGGTGGCAAGGTATGGAAATAAAATCTGTAACCGTGGTGAATGATATCCAATACCCATCTGTCTTGGGTAATTAAACTCCAGTTCTCCTTGAAAAGTGTCAGTCTTCCTCCCAAAGGTGATGCCAGACGGGAAGGTTCTGGCAGTTGAAAAGGTAGGTCATTGGGTCTGTCTACGAAAGGGCTGACCCCTGCCCTCACCTGAAGACTGTGCAGGTGAGCCCCCTGTCCTGGATCTAAAAGAGCCCTGAGCTCTGCCCCTACCACGCCTAGACCTACCCCTAGACTGGGAATCATAAGACGGATATGTCCACCCCTTGCTTGGCCAATTTCTACTGAACTTTGGAGGCTGAACCTGTAAAAAATCTTTAACAGTGTGCATAGACTTAGCTTTGTCTTCCATTTTCTTTAAAACAGCTTCAACAGGCAAACCAAACAACACATCAGATTGCAAAGGGGCATCCAAGATCCTTGTCTTAACATGCTCAGCTAAATTCTGATCCCTTAGCCAGGCGTGCCTGCGTAGGACAGTACCAGTGGCAGCCACCCTCGAAGAGGCCTGTACAGCATCAAAACCACATTGTAAGGAATGCTTACCCACCTGTTCAGAAAAGTACAGTTTTGTACCTACCATAAATGTAGATGTTCGAGGGTTCCATTGCTGCAGTCCTTACTATTGGGTATAGTCCGCGTCCCAGTCGGCCCGAATACCAGAGTATAAGGCTGACGTCGGTCATGGCGCCTTAGACTGACGTCAGTACGTCAGGGTACTAATGCGCATGACCGACGTCATATCCTCAGTCTTTTCTTGCCCCAGATGTCAGAAGACCCTAAAAAGACAAGGCCCAAAATACCTGCACCAAAAACATGCACAATATAAACAAGAAAATATACAAAAATATAAGCATGTAAACTCACCTACACAACCACCCCTAAACACAGAGGGGAAGGAGGGAGGGTAAATTGGACTGCAGCAATGGAACCCTCGAACATCTACATTTATGGTAGGTACAAAACTGTACTATGTTCTTCGTTTTCCATTGCTGCAGTCCTTACTATTGGGTAGAATCCCAAAGCAGAGGTAAGGGAGGCTGGCAAATCATAAAGAAGTAGGAGCTGACAACATGCCTTGCAAAACAGCTGTGGCAAAACCAGCCCTAGACTTAGAGTAAATAGGAAGGTGATAATGCTTAGAGAAAGTATGCACTGAACTCCAAGTAGCTGCTTCCAAAATATCCTTAGTTGCCACCCCCCTTAGAAATGCTGTGGAAGTGGCAGTAGCCCTAGTGGAATGAGGCCTAATCCCAGCTGGAATTTCCTTTCCATGATGGGAATAACAAAATGCAATGCAAAAGCCAATCCACCTAGAAATAGTTTGTTTTGACACAGGCTTGCCCTGTGAACTCAAAGCAAAAGAAACAAACAACTGCTGAGACTGCCTAAAATCTTTAGTCCTGCTTAAATAATAACGCAATTGCCTGTGAACATCTAAAGTGTGCAAAATCTTTTCCCCTTTATTTTGGGGGTCTGCATAAAAAGTAGGCAAATGAATAGTTTGGTTTAAAGCCACACTAGAAACCACCTTAGGCATAAAGGAAGGATTAGTACGTAATGATACCCTATCCTTATGGAAAATCAAAAAGGGCTCTACTGCCATAAGGGCCTGCAACTCAGACACCCTTCTTGCAGAAGTAATAGCCAACAGAAAAGCAGTCTTCCATGACAAGTATTTCAATTCAGCAGTAGCCGCAGGCTCAAAAGGTTGTAGAGTAAGTTTTTCCAACACAAAATTGAGATCCCAAGCAGGAGTAGGAGCTCTACGTGGGGGTCTTATATTCTTTGCCCCTCTAAGAAACTGCTTGAACAAAGGATGCGAAAACAATGGTGGGTCACAATCATAGTGAGCTGAAATTGCTGCAGCATGAATCTTAATGGAAGAAAAGGACAAACCTTTGTCCAATAACTCAGTAAGATATTGAAGAGCCACACTCAAATTAGGCTCAGAAATCTCCAAATTCTTTGCTGTACTCCAAAATAAAAATCTCTTCCATTTTTCTGCGTACACCTTCCTTGTACTAGGTCTTCTAGCTTCCATAATCACATTTAAAACTTGTTGAGGAAGTTGAGACCTGCTGTGTTTCAACAGAGAATATGCCAGGCTGTTAGATGAAGAGAATGAAGCTTGACATGGAGCAGATGACCGTCCTTCTGAGATAACAGATGAGGAATCAGAGGTAAAGGCCATGGAGGCTTCTTTACCAGACTCCGTAGTAGTGGGTACCAGTGTTGCCGAGGCCAATCTGGAGCTATCAAAATCATCCTTGGCCTGTCTTGTCTGACCTTTAAGAGTACCTTTGGAAGAAGAGGCAGAGGTGGAAAGGCATACACATGAAGGTTTTTCCAACTGAAAGACAGAGCATCCACTTTCCAAGCTGTGTGATGAAACCCCTTTGTGCAAAACTTTGGCAGCTGGTGGTTTAGTGGAGAAGCGAACAGATCTATGTCTGGAGTTCCTCATGACACTGTCAATGTCTGAAATACATGAAGATCCAGTTTCCACTCGTGGGGATCCATGATTTGTCTGCTTAACACATCTGCTAAGGAGTTCTGTGCTCCTGGCAGAAACCTTGCCTGAAGAGTTAGTTGCAAGCTTAGCCCAGTCTCCCATAAAATCATTGCTTGCCTGCATAGAGGATAAGAATGTGTTCCCCCTTGCTTGTTGATGTACCACATGACAGTTGTGTTGTCTGTTAGAATCAACACCTGCCCTGGAAGAAGTAACACCTTGAAAGCCATTAATGCAAACTGGACTGCTAACATCTCCTTCATGTTGATATGTAGATGCTGTAGTCTGGCAGGCCACTTGTCTTGTATCCACTTTCCATTTAGATGAGCTCCCAAGCAATGTCCGAGGCATCTGTCGTTAAAATCTGACTCGCCTCTGGCCGGGTCACAGAGAGTCCCTTGTTTAGGTGACATTCCTGAGCCCACCACAAGAATTCTTTTTGAAGGCAAGGTATAATTTGAATGACAGTGTCCAAATCCTGGCAGTGCTGCGTCCATACATTTTTGAGATACCATTGCAGCTTCCTCATATGCAGTTTGGCATTGGGAAGCACCAGAATACAAGATGCCATGAACCCTAATGCTTGAAGGACTGTCCTTGCAGTCAGCACGGACTGATGAGATAGTTGATGGAAGTAAAGTGACAGACTCTTTTGTTTGTCCGGGGTTAAAAAGGCCATCTGGGCTGCTGTATTCAGTCTCACACCCAGAAAGCACATGTCTTGAGAGGGTACTAGACTGGACTTTATTTCGTTCACAGAATACCCTAGGCATCTTAGCACTGCTATAACATATTCCAGATGTTGAAGAAGGTCTTCCTTTTCTTGAGCCAGAATCAGGCAGTCGTCCAAGTAAGGATAGATTTGAATTCCTTGAAGCCTGAAGTAAGCTATCACTGGAGCCAGAACCTTTGTGAATACTCTGGGTGCAGTAGATAAGCCAAAGGGCAATGCAGAGAACTGATAATGAGAATTTCCAGTTCGAAACCGCAGATACTTCCTGCAACTTAGCTTTATAGGTACATGAAGGTAAGCTTCCTTGAGATCTAAAGTTACCATCCAGTGATCTTTGCCCAGCAGAGGTAAAAGTTGTTGTAACGTCAACATCTTGAACTTGGGAATGTCCAGATAAGTGTTGAGGAGAGATAAATCCAAAATTGGTCTCCACGTGTTCCCCTTCTTTGGTACTAGGAACAGGCGAGAATAAAAACCTAGGCCCCTTTCTGATACAGGGACTGGCTGAATGGCCCCCATCTGGAGTAACTGAGAAACTTGCTTGTGAGCCTCTTTTCTTTGTGGAGGAGGAACGTCTGGCATGCCTTTGAAAGGGGGCATAGTGTGGAAATAAAATCTGTAACCGTGGTGAATGATATCCAACACCCATCTGTCTTGAGTAATTAAATCCCAATTTTCTTTGAAAAGAGACAGTCTTCCTCCCAAAGGAGCTGCCAGACGAGAATCCACTGGCAGCTGAAAAGGCAGGTCATTGGGTCTGTTTACGAAAGGACTGACCCCTGCCCTCACCAGAAGTCTGAGCAGGTGAACTCCCTGATCTAGGCCTAAAATAACCTTGAGCCCTGCCCCTACCACGTCTAGACCTACCCCTAGACTGGGAATCATAAGCAGGATATGTCCACCCTTAGCAGGCCAATTTCTACTAAACTTGGAGGCTGCACCTGCAAAAAATCTTTAACAGTTTGCATAGACTTAGCTTTGTCCTCCATTTTCTTTAAAACTGCTTCCACAGGCGATCCAAACAACACATCAGACTGTAAAGGAGCATCCAAAATCCTTGTCTTAACATGCTCAGCTAAATTCTGATCCTTCAACCAGGCATGCCTGCGAAGAACAGAACTAGTAGCAGCCACCCTCGAGGAGGCCTGTACAGCATCAAAACCACATTGCAAAGAACGCTTACCCACTTGTTCAGACACATGAACCAAATCCAGCAACTCTTTACACTCAATACCTTCCGCCAAAGCATCCACCTTAGATTTCAATTGTGAAAGGAGATAATTTTGATATTTTAGCATGTGAAACTGACAATTCAACGCTCTCATGGCTAGAGTGGAAGAAGTATACACTTTCTTTCCCCACCTATCCAAAGCCCTTGCCTCTTTATCAGTGGGAACAGGATTTTTAACCACAGAAGCTTTAACACCTTTAGGCCCCTGAGAAACAGTTTCTGGGTCCGCCCTAGGACTCCTAAACAAATACTTATGAGCGGCACCCTATAATACCTATCAGGCTTAACAGGAGCAGGAGGCAAAGAGTCAGGGTTCAGGGAAGCCTCTGCAAAAACATCTTCAACCACATTCAACACAGGAGGAATAGCTAAGGGCCTATGCTGGGGCAAAAACAAGAATTCCCTAAGCCTTTTCCTGGAATCAGAGTAATCCTGGCCTTCCCATTTAAAATGCTCCCTCATGGAATGCAGAGTCTCTGAAAATGAGAAATCCTCAGGAGGAGAAGCTGTAGGAGTGGAATCATCCACATCAGAATCAGAATAAGTAGGATACTCCTGCAAGTCTTCCGCAGAAGACTCAGAAGCCTCTGAACACTGTTCAAAACTATCAAACTCCGGTTCCACCCTAGGCCTCTTATCAGGCGGGGGCATAGAACCTCTAATCATAGTAATCAAATCCTCTGCCATTGTAAGCATATGTTTTTTAGGTACAGAACCCGAAATGCTAGGAGAAGCCCCCACTGAAGCTGAACTAGGCCTACCTCTCAGAGAAGTTTTGGCAACGGAAGGAGAGGCTCTAACTACCTTTGAAATTGAGGGAAGAACAGTTACCTGAGAAGCCCCCTCAGCTTGGCCTACCTCCTGAGAAGGCACATCCTGTAGTAGTAAAGTTTCTGCCTGAGACTCCATGGAAACTCCTGGCAAAACCTCTGGCTCCACTGAGCCTTCTAAAGAACCCACGTCCGGGACTGCCGGTTCATCAACCCTAGGCTTCACTGACTTGTCCTTGCGCTTCTTGGAAGCGGCGCGGAGCATCCGGCGGCATTTTATAATTGCAACGCTTCCCAAACACTAACCTGGCACAGTCTAACCTCCTCTTAATAGTGCGTTTGTTAAACCTAGCACAAGAGCGGCAACCAACAACGTCGTGCTCAGGCCCTAAGCAAGGTATACACAAAGTATGGTAATCCCTATGAGGTATCTGTTTCCCACAAGAAATACAGTTATTCACTTTTTCTGACATCCGGTAAAATACTGAGGCAAGAAAAACCAAAATGTTCTAGCGGGTACTTAGCCAACTCTGTTTCGGTCTGAAACTCCGGTTTCGGAAATATCTCAGAACGCCAACCTGCACTCGCAAAACTGCTTCTGCATCGGACCATGCGGCAAAAAAGACTGAGGATATGACGTCGGTCATGCGCATTAGTACCCTGACGTACTGACGTCAGTCTAAGGCGCCATGACCGACGTCAGCCTTATACTCTCGTATTCGGGCCGACTGGGACGCGGACTATACCCAATAGTAAGGACTGCAGCAATGGAAAACGAAGAACATCATGTACTAGATCTTGTAACTCCTTACATTCAATACCTTCTGCCAGAGCATCTACCTTAGACTTTAACTGTGAAAGAAGATAGTTCTGATATCTCAGCATGTGGAATTGACAATTCAAAGCCCTCATGGCTAAAGTTGAAGAAGTATAAACTTTCTTACCCCATCTGTCTAAAGCCCTTGCCTCTTTATCCGGAGGAACCGGATTTTTAACAACAGAAGCCTTAACCCCTTTAGGTCCCTGAGTAACAGTCTCTGGATCAGCCCTAGGGCTTTTAAAAAGATACTTATGAGCTTCAGGCACCCTATAGTACCTGTCCGGCTTAACAGGAGCGGGAGGTAAAGAATCAGGGTTAAGAGAAGCCTCTGCAAAAACATCTTCCACCACAGTAAGAACAGGAGGTATAGCTAAAGGCCTATGCTGGGGTAAAAACAAGAATTCCCTAAGTCTTTTCCTGGAATCAGAGAAATCCTGACCTTCCCATTTAAAATGCTCCCTCATGGAATGGAGAGTCTCTGAGAATGAAAAATCCTCAGGAGGAGAAGCAGTAGGAGTAGTGTCATCCACGTCAGAATCAGAATAAGGAGAAAACTCCTGCAGATCTTCAGCCGAAGACTCCGAAGTATCAGAATCCTGTTCAAAATTCCCAAATTCAGGATCCACCCTAGGCCGTCTGTCAGGAGGGGGCATAGAACCCCTAATCAGAGTGATTAAATCTTCAGCCATCCTAAGCATATGTCTCTTGGGCACAGGGCCTGAAGTACTAGGAGAGACACCTGCTGCAGCTAAACCTGGCCTGCCCCTGGAAGAAGCCTTGGTAACAGTAGGGGAAGGCCTAACCACTTTAGGCAGAGAGGGAAGGACAGTTACCTGAGAAGCCCCTTCAGCCTGGCCTACCTCCTGAGAAGACACATCCTGTAACAATAAAGTCTCTCCCTGGGACTCTAAGGAAACTTCTGTTTGAACCACCGGCTCTACCGAGCCTTCTAAAGAACCGGCGTCCGGATGACGGACGACGGTTCTTCTAACCTAGGCCTAGGAGCTTTGTCCTTGCGTTTCTTGAAGCGGGCGCCGGAGCATCCGGCGGCATTTTGTAATGCACCGCTTCAAGACTAACCTGGCATAATCTAATCTCCTTTTATAGTACGTTAAATGCGTTTGTTAAACCTAGCACAAGAGGACACCCAACAACGCCGTGCTCAGGCCCTAAACAAGGTATACACAAGTTATGGTAATCCCTATGTGGTATCTGTTTCCCACAAGAAATACAGTTATTTACTTTTCTGACATCCGGTAAAATACTGAGGCAAGAAAAACCAAAATATTCCCCAACGGGTACTTAGCCAACTTTGATTCGGTCTGAAACTCGGTTTGGAAAATCTCAGGATGCCAACCTGCACTGCAGCGTTGCTTCTGCATCGGACCACGCGGCAAAAAAGACTGGGGATATGGCGTGGTCATGCGCATTATACCCCTGACGTCCTGGCGCCAGTTTAATGCGCCATGACCGACGCCATATACTTTGGTATTCGGACCGAGGACAGCGGTATACCCCAAGTGTAAGGACTGCGGCAATGTGAGATGAAGAACATCCACAGATCACAGTTCACAAGTGAACAACTTAACCTCCTGTAGTTCTTCCAGTAAAGTTGTTTCTTGTTTGGAAAACTCTCTCACAGGAAGAACTTTCAAAATTACATTACAGCAACTTAGTCTGAGACTGTCAATATTTCAGCAGTTGTTCCTCAAGGTTCTGTTCTTGATCCCCACCTATTTACACTGTTTAACAATTTGTTAGGAGACATCCCACAAATGAAACATCTATTTCATCCAGAAGAGACTGTCATTACAAAGGCCCCCCAGAAGTGGTTGACTAGCAACAAGCTGATTATAAACATTGGCAAAACCAACATTTTACATTTTGGGGCATAAATTGTTAGAATTATTGTACTAAGATAAAAATGACTGATCCCAGTGGTTATTCCTCACCTGAGCCCACCACTCAGAGATACCTAGGTTATCCTAGATCAGCATCCGTCTTTCATAAACTTTGCAGCGTTGACAGTTAACAAGGTGTTGACAACTTAAAGGAAAACTCCAGGCTCAACAACAAATTAACTCAACCATGAGTCTTTTTCTTTCCCTGTGAACTCATCCCAGCCATCAGCAGTTACCAGAACAGACAAAGAAATTTGTCACTTCTACATTTCTGCTTTTCTGTAGCGTAGGGCAGGAAAGCACATCCCCCATTCTTTGGTATCTCATCCTTTCAGGTGGAGTTGGTCTCCACCTTCCTGACATACCTTCGACACAATCAATCAAATCAGTAATCTACTCTCATGCTGATCCACCCACACTGTGACATTGCCATTATGTAGCCCGGCCCGTTCATCAGCTGCTATAAAGTACTGCAAAATTTGTTGTGGAACTCTATTCCATCCATTGTTTCCATCCGGACTGAAAACAGCATTGGATCAAGTAATACCTAATTTCCTCACTGTGGAAACCAGAAGAGCCAGTGCTATCACTGTATTATTTCCTATTCTTGAATACGGCCTTCCCATTATAGCATTACTCTCCTCACAGAATTCTTCACATTTTAAAATCGAAAACACAATTTTTAGAATTACTCATCTGGTCAGCAACAGGGAATATCACTGTAAGACAAAAAATGGCTTCCAATCACAGCAAGTGC
This sequence comes from Protopterus annectens, assembly GCF_019279795.1. Taxonomy (NCBI): domain Eukaryota; kingdom Metazoa; phylum Chordata; order Ceratodontiformes; family Protopteridae; genus Protopterus; species Protopterus annectens. The sequence goes on along the minus strand of NC_056731.1, from coordinate 1,924,821,634 downwards.
TACACTACATATGAATACATTAAAATTGTTGCATGAAAGATATTGCCAACTCCCCACCCCAAAAAGCATTGTATATGAAAGAGAACAAACATATTCTCTTTGAGGATCAGAAGGCCTGCTGTTTGTTAAGTCTCTTAAATTGTCACCAAAAGCTCATTTGGAATCATAAATAAATGTAAATGCTTCAGAGTTGCAGCTAAAATACCTTTATAATATAAAGTAACATTGTTCCAATGTATATTCATTAACCAAGTATGACTGCGCTAACCCTTGAATGCTAACCTATGAATTTACAGACTCTGTCCAGAACACCCTTCTGGCTACCTATTGTAAAAACTGTATTTATTTGTGAATGTCTCGTTTCTAATAATGTCATTATCTCACACAAATATCAACCATGCTTTATCAATCAAATTTCATGAGCAACGACGGAAGGGTGATATGTTATAACTACCTGTTACAGCTACTGTGTATAGCTGTAAACGATGCATATCTAAGTGTCTTTAACCCATATAAATATTAATCATGCTTTGTTAACCATAATTCATGAGTAATGACAGAGTGGTAATAAAAGGTCAGGAATGGTCTACATTAACAACAGTACTTATTTTCAATATAACCCGTTTTGAGATCCCTATATATGCACGTGCCTTGACTGCTCAAATTCCAGTAACTCACAAGCAGAGACTCGAACAGCTGTAACCTTGACTGACTAGCTGCTCCTGCTTGAATTCGAAAGTGAGTTAATCCATGCAGCAGCTGCACCATCTGCGCATGTCCTAGGAGACAGAAGCAAGTGCTTTCTGCAGAACAGGCAAGTGAGGAAGGGGAGCCTGTTAGGTTTAAGGATGGGAAACAGGAGGTGCAGTGCAGACTTTGAGGCGCAGGGATTTTAGGTTTATGGAGAAAATAGGGACTTGAGGGGGACAGAGACTTTAGGTTTAGGGAACAATTGTGGATGGGAAGGAAAAGGGGATTTTAGGCTTAGGAACTGATCCAGAGTTTAAGTTTAGGAAGGGGAAAAGGGGATTTTAGGTTTAGGAAACAACAGAGACTTTAGGGTTAGTTAGGATGATGGGGATTTTAGGTATAGGGAACAACTGCAGACAGGAGGGGAAAGGGGATTTTAGGTTTAGGGAGCAATTCAGAATGGGAGAGGAAAGAGGAGTTTACATTAAGGCAGCAATCAAGACTTTAAGGTTAAGGAAAAGAAGGGGATTTGAGGCTTAGGGAGGCATGGGGGACTTTACAGTGAGGCACTGGGTGAGAGGTTTTAAGACTAGGAGCAGGGTTCTGGTAGGGATAGTTAGCATTACATGGAACAATTTACTAGGAGTTACACCACTTGCCAAAATGAGCAAGTGGCACCGAGGAAATGTGTTTTGAGCATGTGTAGGAGATTCAAAGCTTTCCCAGTATATGGGTTAAAATGGTGTCACAAACATCAATGCTTATTCTTGGCATATATGTATATATGAGTGCATGACAGAAAACACCTGTCATACACTCAAAACTGTGTGAATCACAAAGATTCAAACTCATAATACATCGAATTACAAACAATAAAAATAAATAAAATCTACTTTTTTGCAGGGGGAAGCTCCCCTACACCCCTTGCTAATTGTATATAACAACTCAGAGATCACAGTATGGGGATGAGGGTAAATTCCCTGGTATCCACTGTACGGCAATCTCACACAACAGAAAAGCTGCTGTTTGATGAGCTGTAGCAGTTTTTCTGCAGTTCGACAAGACAAGTTGTCGATGGGTGGAATGGAACCTGTATGCATGTGTGTGTGAATATCTACATACACACACACACATATATATATATATATATATATATATATATATAGTTGCAGTTGGGAAGACAGATATATAGTTGCAGTTGGGAAGACAGAAAACTCAGATAAGTGAACACTTTTACTGATGTTAAAAAAAAAGTGATTGCTCTCTTTAATGGTGGTGGCTAAGGGAATTTGCCCTTACTCCATTGTTGTGCGATCTTGCAGTTGGTATAATTAGTAGGGTGGCGGGTGCAGATGGGCATTCCCCTTGCAAAAAAAAATTAGTTTTAGTTTCTTGTAACACAGTAGTCACATGATCAAGCAGGTCATGTTACATAACAGCTATCATAACGGCTCTGAAGAAGTCTGTACTTTTGTGAAACATGAAAGCACTTAATCATTAAAAATCTTTTTACTGCTATTGCTATGGTTGCTTAGTCAAGCGTATGCTTACAACTGATTCTAAATTTAGTTTTAGTTTCTCCTATTTTCAATCAGTTTGAATTTGTCCTAAAACGATCATTCTTTTTACATTTGCTCTTTTGAGCGTTCAGTATTTAATGATACAACTATTTATGCTGACATTACTACAACAGCTTACTTTTCATTGATTTGCAATATCGTATATAGGATGGGATGATGATCACTCCATGTTCATTATAATATATATTACAGTCATTGTTCAATGATGGAGGTTACTTTAATTGTATACTATAGTAGATGTAGAGAGTAATACATTAATGTCGTATCAGCCTATTTGGCCAGAGATGTGGCTAAAAGGGTTCATTGGACCAGTTTACTTACCTGGTCAACAAGATAAATAAAGAAAAAAATGAACAAACTCAGCTGAGCATCATGCTATACATTTTCCTGTCCTTAAAGCAGCATGTAAGATACAAGTCATTTAAACATTATATAAGGAAGTACCAGTTTAAACCTCATTAAGAAGAAACAGAATCTTAGGCACCTCATTAAGAAAGAAGAAACAGAATCTTAGGCATTTGTCCACTGGGTTTTACTGTCTACAACCCATTGGCTCTTTTTTAAATAGTTTCATTTTTTTTTGTAACTTCCCAACTACTACTAGGCACTACTGCACTTCTGCTACAGCTCAGAGGTGAAGATTCTCCTCAATTCACTGTTTTGTTCCCTGCTTTGTAAAGCCCTGCTCTCGGATTTTCCCACTCTCTTAGACAGCTACTAAAATTCCCAGTGGAAAAAATATATAAATAAATGAATAGCTGAATATATGTCTATCCCCTTGTCTCTTTACCCACTTCCATTGAAGAATTATTTTTAAAAATCCTTATTAAACCATTACATGACAGGAGCACACAAAAATATTTTCCATTGTTATTCTCATGCAGTGTACATAAAAGTTTTCTTAACTGTCATTCACTCCACTACATAATTTGTTAAATTTCTGCCAACCCTTAAACCTTACTCGTTCTCCTGAATATTATGTATGCAGTGTTTCCACACATGCCATTTATTTCTGTGTAATTTGCTCCTTCTCTTTTCTTAAGATTCTGCCTCTGATTCCTTTATCTCCTTTACAATGTTCAGTACTTCAGTTAGAGCTGGTTTATATATTGATTTCCTTTCTCCAGTATCCTTTTTTTAGTCATTATCATTCATCTTAAAAACTTAGCCTTACTAGGTCTAGTCAATTCAGACCCTATATCCCAGATCAAAAGAATCACATTCTAAGTTGCAAACAATTGCTCCTCCAACAGTTTTGACAAAGCACTCTGTAGGGAATTTTTAAAATCCATCAACTGATTATATTCCTAAAAAACACGTTCCAAGTTATAACTCTGTTCCCATCACACCTTCAACATTCCTATCTGAAGGAAAAATCCACTACATGGGGTAATACCTATACCAACATTACCATGTAAACAAATCTTAAACTTTTTGCACTTTGCTGCATACTTTTGAGCCATACAGATGTAATAATGTTCCTTTGCAAATTGCCTTTCCTTTCGCTTTTCCTAATCTTTTCTTCTGATTCAATCTTGTAGCTATCATGCAGTATTTTATACGATCTAATAATCCCTTTTTTAACACAGCTTCTGTTCTAGACAACTAAAATTCTACCACAGCTGTTTTTTCACTTAGCGCTCCCCTATCACTATCTCTTTGCCTATAATCTATTATCAGTCTGGTAGGTGAAGGCTGTCTCTGAAATGCAGTCTAAACTTCTGCAGAGCCTCACTGCATTTTACCATTCCATCCCTGGTTATTTTCACCCAGTACATTGGTTTCTTTAAGTTCCTCCAGTAAATTATATTTCTTTCTTGCCTATTTTTCATAACCCTGCTTGCAGTCATCCCCATTGGTAAAATTCCCTTTCTAAATCTCCATGTTGAATTAGTTCTTTTATTTTTTTCTACTTTATGCATATAATATTCTGTATTGTTGTTATTTGCCATAAGGACCTGCCCAGTACAGAATTCTTAGTTAAAATATGGGGGAACAAGCTCCTAACCACTGCCTAACAAAACCCCAGTAAGATAATTAAAAAAAAAAAAATCCTCCAACTGAGTTTGTCAATGATTGTGAATGCCTTCTCCCTGCAAAAAATGTAATTTACTTAAAGAACTCACTGTTCCCCTCCCCTACATGCTTACATATATTCCTCCATCTTGAAATTATGTTCCAGTTAGGTAGTGGAAGAATCTTTCCTACTGCAGCTTGGAGGGAGAATAATCCGACAAAGTTTTAAGAAAAGGAGCCATACTAGGAATATCTGATAGCCCTAAGGAAATGCCTAAATAGTTTTCCTTTCCATCTTTAATACAAGTAAAATAAATTGACTATCAAAACCTCATAGCTATTTAACACTCTTCCTCTTGGACCAGTCCAGCTTCTTTCAGTCTCTGTAGAACAGCATAATTCATCAGCGTTTAGATTTTTTTTTTAAAGTTGTCACTTCATGAGTGACTTCCTTCCCTGACAAGCCCTTCCTTGCTTCTACTGCTGACACTCTGCCATGGCATCCACCCAATTCCAGCAATTCTTCTCTCTCCAGACTTCTGGACTTCCAGGGAGGTGCTATTTTGATGTTACACGTCATCTTCATCCTTTCCTTGCTTCACATAATTCTCTATTTCCTTGGGTACTCCTTCCATTGATTGGCATAAAACAGTCCACTTTCCAAAGTCACTTATCAGATAACATCTTGTCTGTGGATTAGATTATTTCTTGTTTATCATTTTGCTTTCTGACCAGTCCATCAGTTCCTCTGACACAGTGACACAGAAGTTCTGCTTCTAGACCAAGCCAAGTAACTTAGCTGCCCCGGATCCTCAAGAATAAATCAGCAACTTCCACCACAGAAGCCTGAGTTTTTACATGGTTCTATGGCACAGATGAATGAAGCCATGACTGTGACCCAAAAGACCTGGGTGTGATTAGTGGCTTGGATGCTATAGAAGCCTGTGACAGAGGGAGGAGAAAGCTGCCACAACTGAGAAGTCAGCTCTACCCACCACAAAATAGGCTCCTAGCACATACAGTAATTCAGCACATAGGGTCAACAATGTTTGCATCTACCAAGTTGTTTATTGTACTGCAGTCATATCCTGTAGTAAGCATGCATAAGAACATGCATGTCCCTTAAATAGTACTGTGGGAGTTACACAGCTGAAAGGCTACTGTGAGGAGAGATTAAACTATAAGAATATATATTTACCCTCTCCTCAGAGCAGATAGAGCACCTGTGCGTTTAGAGTCCACTGTGCAGTTCCCTGAGTCAAAGGGTGAGGTCAGACCACCAGGCCATTGAGACAAGGACAGAATCACCACATAAGACAGATGAGAGGAGCAGGTGGAGGGGAATGAAAACCAATCTCCTTCCTTGGCTGCCTGAATGACCATTCCTGTCATCTCTCAAAGAGATCAAGAACCATGGAAAGACACCTTGATGGCTAACAGGCACAATATGGAGAATGTTCTGAAAAAGAAAAGACTGATCCCTTTCCATTTTGCACATAACATATCTCAGCAGGCCACCCATGAACAAGTCCTTAATTTTCTTAGTTGACCTCTAACTGCATGAAAGTCCATTCTTTTGTGAAGTAGAGCCAGTGAATTCTCCTCCCCAAATACTAAAGTTGTGTGCTTGTTCATAGATTCATAGGTGTGTACTAGGCTAATGGCCCTGGAGTCTTTACAAGCCTAGCCCATAGGATTACCCTGGCATCGTGCCACCCAACCTTAGTTCAGTCCCTCTGTCGATTAGAGCAATTGGAGTGATCTCCAGAGTGAATTTTCTATTTTCCATCCACTCGTCAAGATTTCTCTTGAAGAGGGCCAGTGAGGTGCTCTGTTTGACATGTAAGTGAAGTCTATTCCATAGCATGGGAGGTCTCTGGGTTATGAATCTGTTCCTCCAGCTTGTAGTGTTGATTATGGTATTGAGGTTGAGGTCTCTGGAGTGTGTGGGGCAGACAGATTTGGATTTCTTTAGATGTAGCATTTCTAACAGAGCTGGATCAGACATGGATTTGTAAGTCAAGCAGAGATCGCCTCTAAGTAGGTGATATGAGAGACAGAACAGTTGGAGGTTTTTTGCGTCTGTCCATATAGGACAAGTGTTTAAGGCTTAGGATCCTCTTTGTGAGGTACTTTTGTGGCATCTCCAGTTGTTGCAGGTGTTTAGTGAGGTACATGCCAAATGGGGCATTGTATTCAATGATTGACCTAATGAGGGAAGAGTAGAGTGAGACAATGACCTCTTTCTTCCTGGATGCAAAACCCTTAGTAATAAGATGTGCGACAAAGAAGGACTTTCTGACCACAGTGGCAACGTGGTGGTCAAAAGGGAGGTTGCTGTCAACCTGTGTTTCCAGATCTCTTATAACTCCTCCTGTATTCAGTGGACTACCATCGATGTGGTAATTCATGCGAACCAAGTTTTTCCCAAAGGGAATGACGACACATTTTTAGGCATTGAGTTTAAGGCCATGTTTCTGACACCAGTCATTGGTCTCAGTGAGGCCTTTCTGCAGGATGTCAGCATCACTTGGGGAATGAATAATAGCTCCCAACTTGCAACTGTCTGCGACCTTTGTCAGCCAGAGTCCATTCATGTTGGCCTGGACTTCAGAGAAGTAGATACCAAACAGGAGAGGACCCAGGACCGAACCCTGTGGGACTCCACTCATGACAGGTCGGCAGTCTGACTTGTAGTCAGCTACTTTCAACAGTGTGGGTTCTATCTGTGAGCCAGTTTGCAGCCCAACTAGTGATATTGGGGTTGATGCCTAGCTTAGTGAGTTTTTCTATGATTCCTGAGTGGGGAATGGTATGGTATCAAAGCCCTTGGCCAAATCAAGGTAGGCTGTATGAATCAACTTGCCTTCATCCACAGCTCTGGTGACTGATTCAAAGAAGTCGACCAGTTTGAGCAGGTTTGATATACCCTTCACAAAACCAAACTGTGTGGGGTCCAGAGTTTGGAAATTCCCTAAATCCTTGTTTATTAGGTCCATGATGATGTGTTCCACGGCTTTGCATATCAGACTCGTCAGGCTAATGGGGAGATAGCTCCTAGGGTCTGTAGTCACTCCTCCTTTGTTGAGGGGGATGACTGTAGCAGTGCGCCATTCGATAGGGACAAAGCCTGAGGTGAGGCTGTGACTGAACAGGGCACACAGGTGAGGTGCCAGTTCACTCTGTAGTTCATGTAGAACACAGCCAGAGATATTTGTCAGGTCCCATAGAAGCTGTATTCTTGGCCTTGGACAGTGCTGTTTTAATCTGTGCAGCAGTAATACTGGGTGCCTGGCAATCTACTGGTATTGTGATTGGTCCTTTAGTGGGGGAGAGAGGTGTAAAGTTGGCAATGAATCTGTTGTCCAGTATACTGGCAATATCTGTTGGCTCAGTGTAGGAGGTACCATTGTGCATTAGCTCAGAGCAAATCTGGGTATTGCTGTGGAGATTCTTTACATAACTATAGAAGGCCTTGTGGTCATCTTTGTCTATCTGCTGCAATTCTGTTTTCATAGCTAGCTTTAGAAGATTTGATGAGATTTCTCAACTTTTTGTTGAAGCTGATAAGGGAGTTTTTCCAGTCTTGGGACTTCACCTTATTCTGCATCAGTTTCCTCCTTATTCTGCATCAGTTTCCTCCTTCTGTTGTAGTCTGTTTATGGCAGGGGGCTACCAAATTGGCTTCCTTTTTTTGGAGGAGTGTGTCTTGGTTCTATTGGGTATGGCGAGATCCATGCATTTGTGTACATGTTCGTACAGTGCATCCCTGTATGATTCGGCAGTCATGTAACTATTCTCCATTTGCATGGGTGCCATGAAGTTAGCCACCTCTGTTTTTAGGAGCCCAAAGTTAGTTTTGGAGAAGTTTTTCATGGTGGTTACCTTTGCAAGGGGGGGGGGGGGGTGTGAATTTCCAAGGTGATTAGTTTGTGGTCGGATCTAACCAGGGAAGAGTTGACTACTGGTGTAGAGCAACGGTCGCCCATGTTAGTAATGACCAGGTCAAGGATGTTTCTACCTCTAGTGGGGGTAAGATTGAGCTGGTCAAGGGCATTGAAATTAATGAATTCCAGGAAACGGGCAATTGTATTGGCACACGAGTAGTTTTCATAGTTAATGGAGGGGTAGTTGAAGTCGCCCAGTATGAGAGTGTTAGGTTGGACCCTAATATTCTCTAGGGTGCTTATGTGGAGTGCGAGTCTTGGGACATGGTTGGGGACCTATAGCAGACGACCTGAATCGCTGTTTTACCCAATGTTAGCTGCACCTAAAATATCTCTGATACATTATGTTGGGCTACCAGTCTGGAGGTGTGTGCATTTTTTATGAATAAGGAAACACCACCACCTTTGAAGCTTCGGTCCAAGTTCTGGGGCCGAAAGGAGTGGAAGAAGTTACAGCCTGGTAGTGCAGAGGTGCTTTCTGCTGCCTTGAACCAGGTCTCTGTTACAGCACTAATGTCGATGTTCTCCATTTTAAAGAGTGCTTTGAGCGAGTGCATTTTGAGATTTAGATTTCTAGCACTGAGCAGCATGACCCTCGGATTGCAATTGTTTGCAGCTGTTACAGTGGTAATTTGGTCTTTGGAACACCGCCTAAAAAGGCATTATAGGGGTGGCAAGAGCCTTGGCCAGTATCCGGAAGCCCAGGGGTGACAGATGTAGACCATCTCTGGCAAAGCATCGAGGTCTGTCAAATCATGTCATCCCAGGCAGACAGATACTGGATCCCCTTTGAATGACACCAGAAACTTAGCCAATTGTTGAAATCAATCATTTTCTGCTTGCACTGTGGTATCATTCTGGGTGATGGTAGGAGGCTGCTCAGGGCTAGGGTCATACCCATCTCAGCCACACAATCAGAGACCTCCTCCATGTCTCTCTTCATGTAGTCCACGGAGTTACATCTCAGGTCATTCACACCCACATGTAAAACAGAGTCATATTTGTATCTGTTGTGCGGGACCAGAGTGCGTGCGTTATGTGGCGGATCCTGGCACCAGACAGGCAGCTGACTGTTATTTTCTCCTTATTCAACCTAAAGAGTGGGACATCAGTGAGCCTCACTATTGAGTTACCTATGACTAGTGTGTTGGGCATGCTGTTTTGCCTTAGGGGCTTTGGTTGAGTGGCACACTGTTTAGGAGAGTTGTGTCTCTCGTGATTAGTGTTGTATTGTGGTGGTAGAGTGCATTTCTGCCTTGGAGGTCTCTGCTGTTTAGGTAGATTTTTATTGAGAGCCTCCACGAAGGTGGGTGTGTGGTTTGTGTTTTTATGTGAAGACAGCGCTGGTGTGTGTTCTGGAGGGCTCTGTGTTCCATGTGGTGTGGTGCCAGTGCTGACCTTCTCCTCTTGGTCAGCTATTCCGGTCTTGGCTGTAGTGTGTGTGGCTTCCGATTTGAATATATAAGTGCATCTCTCGCAAGTCTGAGTGTTGGGAGGTAAGAGGAGAGGGTTGTCAGTGTACATGAGGCAGTTGCTACATTGCCTCAGGATGCCCAAGTTCACCAGATTAATAGGAGAAATCACAGGGAACTGACCTTTAGACATGCCCGGAGGGGTGAACATTAATAATAAGTACTGGAGCTGTTTCCTTGTAGAATGTTTAGTGCTGGTAGTGCTTTTGTGCGCTACAATAATTGCTACAAGATGTCTGGTAAAGTGCTAGACTAATAAGCTAGTTAAAGTGCAGGAGAGGAGAGAAATTACAGTTGTGTACCTACCATAAATGTAGATGTTCGAGTGTATTCACTGTTGCAGTCATTACACTTGGGTTATCCTGCTGACAGGCTACCCGCAGTCGGCCTGAATTCCAAAGTCTTGGTCTGGCATCAGTTGCTGTCGCCTCTTCCCTGACGTCAGTGCACCAGGGGTATAAAAGATGCAGCCGATGCCATTTTCCTTCAGTTTTTCTTGCCCCAGATGTCAGGTGCCCCCAAAAGGGCAGGCTAAAAATTATGCCAATAAAAAAGCATGCACTAGCATAAACATTACCTTCATCTACAAGCAAATACACCACATAGGTTGTATATAATAGAGAAGTACAGATTAGTCCCAGCAATGAAAGGGGGATGGAGGGAGGGTAACCTGGACTGCAACAGTGAATACACTCGAACATCTACATTTATGGCAGGTACACAACTGTACTATGTTCATCGTGTTTCACTGTTGCAATCATTACACTTGGGTTGAATCCCAAAGCTGAGGTTGGGTGGCTGGGCCTAAATAGAATTAGTAGTGGCTATGAGGCCCTGCAGAACTGCAGTGGCAAAGCCTGCTCTGGATTTAGAGTAAAGAGGTAAGTGATAGTGCTTTGTGAAAGTGTGCACTGAAGTCCAAGTTGCAGCCTCCAAAATGTCCCTGGTTGGTACTCCTCTGAGGAAGACTGCTGAAGTGGTTGCTGCTCTGGTTGAATGTGGCCTAATGCCCTTAGGCACTGATTTGCCATGTTGTGAATAGCAGAAACGAATGCAGTGGCCTATCCATTTTGAAATAGTCTGCTTTGAGATGGCTTTTCCTTGTGATCCTGCAGCATATGCAACTAAGAGTTGCTCAGTCTTTCTGAAATCTTTAGTTCTGTCCAAGTAAACGCGTAGTGGTCTGTGTATGTCCAAAGAATGCAGAAGTCTCTCCCCCTTATTCTGAGGGTTTGGATAAAAGGTAGGCAAATGAATGGTTTGGTTAAGAGCCACGCTGGACACTACCTTAGGCATAAATGTTGGGTTTGTCCTTAGAGAAACCCTGTCTGTATGGAAAATTATAAAAGGTTCCACAGCCATTAGTGCCTGTAACTCAGACTCTTCTTGCCAAAGTTATTGCTAGGGGCAGAGCTGTTTTCCATGATAAGAATTTTATCTCAGCTGGATTGGCTGGCTCAAAAGGAGGCAGTGTGAGTTTTTCCAAAACAAAATTGAGGTCCCATACAGGTATTGGCACTCTCCATGGAGGTCTTATGTTTTTGGCTCCTCTGAGGTACTGCCTTAGTAGTGGATGTGAAAAAATAGGTGGGTCTGTATTGTAATGAGCTGAAATGGCAGAGGCATGGATCTTAATTGATGAAAAGGATAGGCTTTTGTCCAGCATCTCAGTTAGGTATTGTAAAATCTAAGGAATATTTGGTACAAGCGTGTCAATTCCTTGTGCCTGGTTCCAAGCACAGAATCTCTTCCATTTTGTTGCATAACATTTTCTGGTGCTGGGCCTCCTGGCCTCCAAAATAACATCCATAACTGCTTTAGAGAGAGATGTGTTCTGAATGGTTACATTATCCACCATGCTGCCAGATTTAGGGTTCTGAGTTGGCTGGGCAGGATCTGATTTTGTTGGGTCAGAAAATGAGGAACTTGAGGCAATGCCCAGGCTGGGCCTTGAGACAAGCTCTTTAGGACTGGGTACCAGTGCTGGCAGGGCCAGTCTGGGGCAATCAGTATCATTTTTGGCTTCTCTTGTCTGACCTTTAGGAGTACCTTGGAGAGGAAAAGCATACACTGTAAGGATTTTCCAGCTGAATGATAGAGCATCCACTTTCCATGCTTGCTTGTGATAAGTCCTTGTGCAGAATCTCTGTAGTTGGCAGTTGTGAGGGGAGGCAAATAGATCTATGTCTGGGCATCCCCATTTCTTTATCATCATGCTGAAGATTTGTGATTCTAGCTTCCACTCATGAGGATCCATGAGGTTTCTGCTTAGTTCGTCTGCCATAGTATTTGTCTTTCCTGGCAGGAATTGTGCTTGCAGGTGTACTTGATAAGTAATGCTGTGTTCCACAAAGTCATGGCTTGTCTGCAGAGGGGGTAGGAATGTGTGCCTCCCTGCTTGTTTATGTACCATATGACTGTAGTATTGTCCGTCTTTATCAGCAGTTGTCCTGGATGAAGTAGATCCTTGAAGGCTGTCAGGGCATTCTGAATAGCCAGCATTTCTTTTTGATTGATATGAAAATGCCTTTGGCTTGTGGGCCATGTGCCCTGAATACATTTTCCTGCCATGTGGGCCCCCCCCCCACCCCCAGGCATAATCTGATGCATCTGTTGTTAGTGTTTGCCTGGCTGTGGGTAAAGTGAATGGCTGTCCCTTGTTGAGGTGACAGGCCTGTACCCACCATCGAAACTCCTGTTGCAAGCAGGGAATGAGTGAAATTAATTTTTCCAGGCTGCGGCAATGTTGAGTCCAAACACTTTTCAGATACCATTGTAGTTTCCTCATATGCAGTCTTGCATATGGAATTAACAAAATGCAGGATGCCATGAAGCCCAAAGCCTGCAGAATTTTTCTTGCAGATAACTGGGTTTTTGTTGCCAACATTTCGAAGTAAGAAGTCAGCTGCCTTTGTTTGTCTGGCGTGAGATAAGCCATCTGAGCAGTTGTATTTAAGCTTGCACCCAGGAATATTATCTCTTGTGAGGGTACTAGCTTTAATTTCTGTTTACTGTGTACCCTAGGCAAATTAGCAATCTTTTTACAAACGCCAGATGATTTAGTAAAATGTCCTTGTTCTCTACTTGAATAAGGCAGTCGTCCAGGTAGGGATATATTTGAATTCCTCGGTCTGCAAAAAGCAATTACTGGTGCCAGGAATTTTGTAAAGACCCTGGGTGCAGTAGATAAGCCAAAGGGCAGTGCACAGAATTGGTACTGCATTGAGCCAGCTATGAATCTGAGGTATCTTCTGCAAGATTGTCTGATTGGGACATGCAGGTATGCCTCTTTTAGGTCCTAAGTTACAAGCCAAGCCTTCTTGCCCAGCATGGGCAGAAGTTGCTGCAGAGTCAACATTTTGAATTTTGGAACATCCAGAAAAGTGTTTAGAATAGACAGATCCAGTATTGGTCTCCAGGCTTTGTCCTTTCTGGGCACAAAGAAAAGTCGTGAGTAAAATCCTTGTTCCTGCTCCTGTAGTGGTACTCGCTGAATGGCCCCCATGTCCATGAGTGATGAAACTTGTTTTTGTGCCTCTGCCCATTGATTGAGTGGCAGGTCTGGCATGTCTCTTGCCTTTGGCAGGGTGTGAAAGTGGAACCTGTAGCTCTGAGACACTATATTCAAGACCCATTTGTCCTGGGTGATCATGTGCCAATTTTGTAAAAAAAAGTGCTAGTAAGTGCTTGGTACTGGTAGAGGAAAGTCATTGGGACTGTTTCCTATAAGGCTGAGATTTGTCTTCTCCACTTTTGGCGGTAGAAGCACCCCATTGTTTAGGCCTGTATGAGCCTTGGGGCTGGGATCTGCCCCTAGGGCATCTGTATCTGCCTCTTTGTGGCCTGTCTGACACTGGAAAGGACCAGTTTTTTGATGGCCAGTTCCTACTAAATCTGGGTGGCTATACCTGTAAGAAATCCTTAACTGTCTGCATAGATTTTGCTTTATCCTCCATTTTCTTCAACACCTCTTCTGCCTTAACACCAAACAAAGTATCATGCTGTAATGGGGCATCTAATAATTTAGCTTTAACATGATCAGGCAGATTCTGTTCCTTTAACCAAGCATGCCTCCTAATCACAGAACCTGTTATAACGGCCCTGCAAGAGGCCTCCAAAGAATCAAAACCACACTGCAAAGTATGTTTTCCCACTTGTTCAGCTGCATACAATAAATCCTGCATTTCCTTGTTTCCTGTACATCCAGTTAGACAACATTTCTGTTTTAATAGTGACATTAAGTATTGCTGATATTTAAGCATATGCAATTGACAATTTAAGGCCCTCACAGCCAAAGTAGCAGAAGTGTAGACTTTTTTTCCCCCATCTGTCCAGTGCTCTTGAATCTCTATCAGAAGGGACATGGTTTTGAGCAGTAGAAGCTTTGACACCCTCAGGACCCTGAGATATGGTTTCTGGGTCAGCAGCAGGGTTTTTATATAGAAATGTATGGGAATCTGGGACCCTGTAGTATGTCAGGCTTTACTCGTGCAGGGGTTATAGAGTCTGGAGACAGGCCGGACTCCGAAAAAACATCTACAATGTCCAGAACAGGGGGAATAGCAAGGGGCCTGTGCTGAGGAAGTAAAAAAATCTCTGAGCCTTTTCTTAGATTCTGAGTAATCCTGGCTCTCCCAATGAAAGTGCTCCCTCATGGTATTCAGGGTCTCCCCAAAGGAGAAATCCTCAGGAGGAGGCTGAAGGAATAGATTCTTCAGCATCAGAATCCTCATAGGGAGGAAGAGAGTATTCCTGATCAGAGGAGGAATCAGAGGGGAAATGGAAACCTGATCTGAAGATTCATATTCTGTCTCTTGCCTAGGCCTCTTTATCAGGAGGGGGATGGGAACCCCTGATCAAAGTAACAAGGTCTTTGGCCATTTTGAGCATTTGTTTTTTAGGCATGGAAGCCTGTCCTGGAGAATGCTGTACTTGTTTCTTTGTCTTTAGAGCTGCTTTAGTCTTTGGCTTAGAAGCTGAAGATGGCTTTACATATAACTGAGTTGGTCTGAAAACACCCTCAGAAGCTGATGCCTGCATAGCGGCTCTGGACCCATCTGAGGGTATATTTTCCGAGGATCAAATTACCTTGAGTTTTAAGAGGCCCAGTCAGCTCCACATGGGTGTCAGAAGCAGCCTGTGGCTCTGAGGTAGCGGGCGTCAGGGGCTGCGAAAGTGCCTCACTGAGAACCGGCGAACAGACGACTAGCTTAGCAGAAGCCTCAATCGGTTTTGGACCTTTATCCTTGCGTTTTTTAGAAATTCCTGTCATCGGTTTTTCCGACGGCATTGTATAATTGAATCTTCGGCTGAAGTAATGAAAGGCAAAATCGTACCGACGCTTAACAGTGCGTTGGTTAAATCTAGCACAAAACTGACAACAAGTAAAGTACAGTTGTGTACCTACCATAAATGTAGATGTTAGAGTGTATTCACTGTTGCAGTCATTACACTTGGGTTATCCTGCTGGCAGGTGACCCGCAGTCAGCCCGAGTTCCAAAGTCTTGCTCCAGCGTCGGTTGCTGTCACCTCTTCCCTGACGTCAGTGCTCCAGGGGTATAAAAGTTGCAACAGACACCATTTTCTTCAGTTTTTTCTTGCCCCAGATGTCAGGTGCCCCCAGATATGAAGGCTGAAAAGATAAAAATATGCCAAACAACCATGTATATATTACTATAAACATTTCCTTCATCTAAAAGCAAATACACCACATAGGTTGTATAGAGTTGAGAAGTACAGAATAGTCCCAGCAAAGAGGGGGATGGGTGGGTGGGTAACCAGGACTGCAACAGTGAATACACTCGAACATCTACATTTATGGCAGGTACACAACTGTACTATGTTCATCGTGTTTCACTGTTGCGGTCATTACACTTGGTAGAATCCCAAAGCTGAGGTTGGGTGGCTGGGTCTAGATTGGATTTGGCGAGGCTAATAAGCCCTGCAGAACTGCAGTGGCAAAGTCTGCTCTGGATTTAGAGTAGAGAGGTAGGTGGTAGTGCTTGGTAAAAGTGTGCACTGAGCTCCAGGTTGCAGCTTCTAATATGTCTTTGGTTGGTACCTCTCAGAGGAAAGCTGCTGAAGTGGCTGCTGCTCTGGTAGAATGAGGCCTAATGCCCTTAGGCACAGATTTGCCATGTTGTGCATAACAGAAGCAGATGCAGTGTCCTATCCATTTGGAGATTGTCTGCTTTGTAATAGGTGTTCCTTGTGATCCTGCAGCATATGCTAAAAACAGTTGCTCAGTTTTTCTGAAAGCTTTTGTTTTGTCCAAGTAAAATCATAGCTGCCTGTGTATATCCAAAGCGTGCAGAAGTCTTTCCCCTTTATTCTGGGGATTTGGGTAGAAAGTAGGCAAATGAATGGTTTGGTTTAAGGATACATTGGAGACCACTTTTGGCATGAATGTTGGGTTCATCCTTAGAGAAACCCTGTCCTGGTGAAAAATGAGGAAAGGCTCCACAGCCATCAATGCCTGTAACTCTGAGACTCTTCTTGCTGAAGTTATTGCTAGGAGCAAAGCTGTTTTCCATGACAAGAATATTAGATCAGCTGTGCTGGCTGGTTCAAATGGAGGCAGTGTTAGTTTTTCTAAAACAAAATTGAAGTCCCAAGTAGGTACTGGTGCTCTCTTAGGGGGTCTTATATTCTTTGCCCCTCTGAGGTACTGTCATAGTAGAGGATGTGAAAAAAATAGGAGGATCCGTATGTAATGAGCTGAAATGGCAGAGGCATGGATTTTAATAGATGAAAAAGATAGGCCTTTGTCCAACATCTGTCAGGTACTGCAAAATCTGAGGTATATTAGGGACCAGTGGGTCGAGCCCTTGTGCCTGGTTCCAAGCACAGAATCTCTTCCATTTTTCTGCATAAGATTTCCTAGTGCTGGGTCTCCTGGCTTCCAAAATTACATCCATAACAGCTTTAGAGAGAATGCAGTCTGAGTGGCTACATTATCTGCCATGCTGCCAGGTTTAAGGTTCTGAGTTGACTGTGCAGAATCTAAATGTTTTGCTGTGTCAGAAGATGAGGGATTTGAGGTAGAGGCCAAGGTGGGCCTTGGGACAAAGTCTTTAGGATTAGGTACCAGTGCTGGCGTGGCCACTCTGCTGCAATCAGGATCATTTTTGGCCTCTCTTGTCTGACTTTTAGAAGCACCTTGGTGAGAAGAGGCATCGGAGGGAAGGCATAGACTGTCAGGTTTTTCCAGCTGAAAGATAAGAGCATCCACTTTCCATGCTTGAGAGTGATAAGTCCTTGTGCAAAATTTCTGTATTTGGCAATTGTGAGTGGAGGCAAAAAGATCTATGTCTGGGTGTCCCCATTCCCTTGTTATCATGTTGAACACTTGTGGATTTAGCTTCCATTCGTGAGGATCCATGAAATTTCTGCTTAGTTCGTCTGCCAGTGTATTTTTTGTTTCTGGCAGGAATTGTGCTTGCAGATGTACCTGGTAGGTCAGTGCTGTGTTCCACAAAGCCATGGCCTGTCTGCATAGGGGGTAGGAATGTGTGCCCCCTTGCTTATGTACCACATAACTGTGGTATTGTCCGTCTTTATTAATAATTGTCCTGGAAGTATTAGGTCTTTGAAGGCTGTCAGGGCATTTTGTACAGGTAGCATCTCTTTTTGACTGATGTGAAGATGCATTTGTTCCTTGGGCCACGTGCCCTGAATACATTTTCCTGCCATATGTGCTCCCCAGGCATAATCAGATGCATCCGTTGTTATTGTCTGCCTGGCTGTAGGTAAGGTGAAAGGATGTCCCTTGTTGTGGTGACAGGCCTGGGACCACCATCGAAACTCCTGTTGAAGGCAGGGAATCAAGGTTATGATCGTCTCTAGGCTGTGACAATGCTGAGTCCAAACACTTTTTAGATACCATTGTAGTTTCCTCATATGCAATTTGGCATATGGAATTAGTAGAATGCAAGATGCCATGAAACCCAGGGCCTGCAGAATTTTTCTTGCAGGGAGCTGGGTCTTTGTTGCCATCATTTGAAAGTAATGAGTCAGTTGTCTTTGTTTGTCTGGCATGAGATAAGCCATCTGGGCAGTTGTATTTAAGCTTGCACCCAGGAATATTATCTCTTGAGAGGGCACTAGTTTTGATTTCTTTTTGTTTACTGTGGACCCTAGGCAAATTATCAATCTTTTTACAAACGCCAGGTGCTTTAGAAGAATGTCCTTGCTCTCTGCTTGAATAAGGCAGTCGTCCAAGTAGGGATATATTTGAATTACTTTTTGTCTGCAAAATGCAATTACTGATGCCAGGCATTTTGTGAAGACCCTGGGCGCAGTAGATAAGCCAAAGGGCAGTGCAGAGAATTGGTAATGCATTGAGCCTGCTATAAATCTGAGGTATCTTCTGCACGATTGTCTGATTGGGACGTGCAGGTATGCCTCCTTGAGATCCAAAGTAACTAACCAAGCCTCCTTGTCCAGCATGGGCAGAAGTTGTTGTAGTGTTAACATTTTGAATTTTGGAACATCCAGGAAAGTATTTAGGATTGACAGGTCCAGTATTGGTCTCCAGGCTTTGTCTTTTCTGGGTACTAAGAAAAGTCGTGAGTAAAATCCTTGGCCCTGTTCTTCTTATATTCAACACCCATTGTTCTTGGGTGATCATGTGCGAATTTTTTGAGAAAAGTGCTAGCTTTCCCCCTAGGGGTGCTGTCAAGTGGTGAGCTTGGCATTTGCAGAGGGAAGTCATTGTGACAGTTTCCTATAAGGTTGTGATTTGTCTTCTCCTCCTTTGGGGGCTGAAGCACCCAATTGTTTAGGTCTGTAGGAGCCCTGGGGCTGAGGTCTGCCTCTTGGGCGTCTGTATCTGCCTCTTTGTGGCCTGTCTGACACTGGAAAGGACCAATTTTTTGAAGGCCAATTTCGGCTAAATCTAGGTGGTTGAACCTGTAAGAAATCCTTCACAGTTTGCATTGACTTTGCTTTATCCTCCATTTCCTTTAACACCTCTTCTGCCTTAACACCAAACAAAGTATCATGCTGCAGTGGAGCATCCAATAATTTTACTTTAACATGGTCAGGTAAACTTTGTTCTTTCAACCAAGCATGTCTTCGAATAACTGAGCCTGTAACTGCGGCTCTACAAGAAGCCTCTAATGAATCAAAACCACATTGCAGAGTATGTTTTCCCACTTGTTCAACTGCATGCAATAAATCCTGCATTTCTTTACTGTCAGGACTTTCTATATTTGTAACCATTTTCTGCTTTAACAATGACATGAGATGCTGTTGATATTTAAGCATGTGAAACTGACAGTTTAAAGTTCTTACAGCTAAACTAGCAGAAGTGTAAACTTTTTCCCCCCATCTGTCCAGAGCTCTGGAATCCCTATCTGAGGGGACAGGATTTTTGGCAGTGGAAGCTTTAACCCTTTTAGGACCCTGAGAAATTGTTTCTGGGTCTGCAGGGAGATTTTTGTAAAGAAATTTATGAGAGTCAGGGACCCTGTAGTACCTGTCTGGCTTTACTGGTGCAGGGGGTAAAGAATCTGGAGACAGACTAGATTCAAAAAAAACATAATCTACAATATCAAGCACAGGGGGAATAGCCAGGGGCCTGTGCTGAGGCAATAAAAAGAAATCTCTGAGCTTTTTCTTGGATTCTGAGTAATCCTGGCTCTTCCCAATGGAAATGCTCCCTCATGGTGTGCAGGGTTTTCCCAAAAGAGTAATCCTCAGGCGGTGAGGCTGAAGGAATGGACACTTCAGCATCAGAGTCCTCATAGGGAGGGAGAGAATAGCCCTGGTCAAAAGAAGAATCAGAGGAAATGGAAACCTGATCAGAGGAATCATAATCAGTGTCTTGCCTAGGCCTTTTGTCAGGAGGGAGATGGGAGCGGAGCCCCTGATTAAAGTAATAAGGTCTTCGGCCATTTTAAGCATGTTTTTCTTTGGCATGGATGACTGTTCTGGAGAATGCTGCACTTGTTTCCTTGTCTTTAACGGTGTTTTTGACTTTGCCTTTGCTGCTGTAATAGCTTTAATTGTAAGCTGTGAAGGTCTGAAGACACCCTCAGAAGCCGGTGCCTGCTCAGTGGCTCCGGACCCATATGAGGGTATAGTTTCCATAGGTCCAATACCTTGAGTTTCCAAAGGCCTCGGTGTCTCCATGTGGCTGTCTGTTATGGCCTGTGGCTCTGAGGTAGCGGGTGTCAGGGGCTGCGAAAGCGCCTCACTGAGAACCGGCGACTGGCCTAGAAGCGGCTTTATCATCAGTTTTGGACCTCGGATACCTGTCTTTTTGTCTTTGCATTTTTTATACATTCCGGTCGTCGGTTTTTCTGATGGCATTATGTAATTAAATCTTCGTCCAAAATAATGTAAAGCAAAATCAAACCGGTTTACTAGTGCGTTTATTGAATCTAGCACAAAACCGACAACTAGTAACGTCGTGGTCAGGGCCTAGACAAGGAATGCAGTAAGAGTGAAAGTCCTTATGAGGTATTTGCTTCCCACAAGAAATACAATTATTAACTTTTACTGACATCGGCCTGGAGCAAGAAAAATTTCCCCAACGGGGTATTTATCTTTATTGAAGACTTCGGTTCTGAAATTCAATTTTGAAAATCTCAGGAGTTGGCCGACCGGCACTTGCAAACTGCTTTTGCTTCAGGCACCGCGCGGTAAGAAAAGACTGAAGAAAACGGCGTTGGTTGCAACTTTTATACCCCTGGCACACTGACGTCAGGGAAGAGGCAACAGCAACTGACGCCGGATCAAGACTTTGGAATTCGGGCCAACTGCGGGTCGCCTGCCAGCAGGATAACCCAAGTGTAATGACTGCAACAGTGAAACACGATGAACATCTAGCAGATCTAATGGAAAAATTGAAGAGGAGACTTTTTTGCACCACTCAGGAGCTTACAAACGGTCCTGGATACAGCAAATCTGTATCTGGGCTACTCTAGTTACAGGAAAGGTGGGAAACATGTGCTAACGCAGGCTTTTAAACCAGAAAGTCGAAAGAGATGGAAAAACTGCCCAAATGGCCAATAAACTACAATTTCTGGGCCAGAAACCACTCCTCTTGTGGTAGGTAGGCTACCTAGTGCTTACCACTCCCACTGATAAGCTAGAAGGGTTGCCTCTGACACAGAAAGGCTTGGGGGGCTCAGAAGCTTACTTTCAAGTCCTGGATACAGCAAATCTGTATCTGGACTACACTAGTTACAGGAAAGGCTGGAAACAAGCAGAAACGCGAGCTTTTAAACCAGAGTGTTGAAAGAGAGAGAAAAAACTGCCCAAACAGACAAACTACAATTTCTCGGGCAGAAACCACCTCCTCTTGTGGTAGATAGGCTACCTGGTGCTTACCACTCCCACTGATAAGCTAGAAGGCTTCCCTACAACAGAGAAAGGCTTGGGGGTCCTCAGAAGCTTACAAATAGTCTTGGATACAGCAAATCTGTATCTGGACTAGACTAGTTATAGGAAAGGCAGGAAACAAGCTTAGAAGTTTTTTTTTTGTTTTGTTAATACAGAAAAGCAGCTAAAACCGCACAAAAAACAATTCAAGTGCAGTGCAAGCTAGCACATTAGTATGTAGCAACATTAAAGCAAATACAGTTTAAATGCAATTTATTCATACTGTATTCTAAACTGAATTCAATTATTGTTTTAGTATGCAAATATTTTCATTGTTTTCGTACCTCCAAAAGATTTGTCTGAAAACAATGAAACATTTCGTGTGTGTGTGTGTGTGTGTGCTCACTGTTGAGAGGGAGGAGGGCACAAATTTTCTTTTTCACCATCATATGGATTCTCTTAATTAAAGCCTTAAAATGGAATTTGCATCTTCTCAGGCACAATTTCATTTTCTTTTGTAAGAGTCCTAAGCCCTTGATCAGGTATTGGAATTAAGAATGCCCAACGTTCTCACATTGTGAGACCTGGAACGAGTCATGCATTCTGTTTTCTTCCTCAAACTACTACTACTTATAATTTACTTGCAGCTGTACTTAACCATTTATTTCAAATCTGCATTTTCACTAGACTTCCATTTCTTACCCTTTGTCTGAGCATATGTTCTGCCAAACCTGAGATTTTCTGAAATATTGAACATAACTGCTCCTCTGCACTGGCACTCTTAAAAGGACTACCACATACTCTTGTTTTTTTCTTCTGTTGTACACATCACTGTATCACTGAAATGGACAGCTGTTTGGGGAAATCTAGCTTTTCTCTTATAGCCCTGGATAACAGCTACAGTATCAAGCAGCCTCCATCTAGAGCTTTTTCCTAGGAGGAGGCAACTTCCTAATTACCCCTTTAAAATGTGCCTTCAGAAAACTGAGTGTACCCTCACACATGAGCAGCAAACACACTGATCAGAAAAGGGGAAGATGCAGAATGTGGGCTTATGTTCTACTGTTATGCTTTGTTCTTCATTCCCTTTTGGCAGGTGTGCTACAAGTCATTTGTATATTGTCTAGTTAAGATAAATGAAATGTTACATATTGTAATATGGGATGCCCCTGGACTGCACATGTAAGTATTTTTACATTAAAAATCTAATAAAAATATTCAGAATAAAAAAAAAAACAAAACAAATCAAAGCAACTATTGTGCCCAGACAATAAAAATTGACCACAGCTGTCTGCTTTTTTTAATGTGAAAAGATTTTTGTTCTTGGTCTTTCTCACCACAGATGACAACCATCACCCTCTTCCATTACCAGGCTGGCTACTTCTTTCCTCCTGGCCCAGATCTGTTCACAAGAGGCCATCACCAGGCAGCCATCAGTGTTAATCCTTGGCCACATTGTCACTAAGGCAACCTGACGGGCATATTTCCAAAACATTAGTACTTTGAGACATGTACACTTCCATACAAACATCAAGTGTGGCTATGGTGCATAAATGCAATGTTTGGTGGGTGCACATATCTCAAGCCACAGCACCCATGTCTGCTGCGCGTCAGTCAATAAGCAGTTTTGGCTACTGCCATCGCTCAGGATGGGCAAGTCTATGTTAGAATTCTAACCTCTTTGGTCAGATCCTTTACTGGCCATGTTAATAACCAACACCAAGTTGTATGAGTAACAATTTGGGCTTTAGTCCCCACTGTTAAAAAGCCAACTACAAAATTTTAAACTGCTTGTTAATCCTTTCAGGATTTAGTTAATCATTTAGTCTATTATCTAGTTACTGTTTTAGAAAATTTGTAGCACTGTGTTTTACTTCTTATTTCTCAGTGTTAGAGATTACTACTCAATTGTACTTCATTTGCTCCCGTACTTCTCCATGTCATGATCACCTCTACTGTATTCATACCTTGACTGTTATTGTTTACCATCTACCATGTTATTCTGTGGAGCTTTTCTCCCCGGGCCTCCGCTGAAAAAGGACCCGTGTTCAGTCTGAATTTCCCGGTAAACAAATGAAATACTAAATTAAAAAAAATAAATAAATCCATTGCAAATGAAGATCCTCTGTTCAAAACTGAAAGCCATCTAGACAGCAGATGACAGGTTTGCTCAGTTCACAAAGGCAAAAATATGGGAAAATGCAGAAAAGCACTGTCCTCACACGTTTTCTGAACAAATGATGTTGACAGTAATATGACATGGTACAGAAAGACACAGCCCACTAACTCTGGGTTCAGATTTGGGTAAGCTTTTTCATGACCTGAAGGTAACTACTTTGTTAGTATATTAATTATACTAACAATATACTGTGCCCTGAATAATAAGAGTCTGGCTCTGTATTTTTTTTATTTCAACATTACTTATTTTTAAAGTTTATAACCCATTAAAACTACTTAAGAGATCAGTCAATATGGGACTATTTGGAGTAGGTATTTTAAGAGATCTGAGATCCAGCATAAAGGTGTTCAGCAAAGAATACAGCTCACGCTCCTACTCATAGAATTGGCAAAGTCACTTTTAGCTCTGTAAAAATGGCTCCTTAATGCTGCTTCTACTGGCAAACTCCTACAACAGTAATCTCCTGGAATATCATCTGGTTGCTATTAGCAGGTCAATACTGTAAAAAACATACTGATAATTGCACCAGAGCAAATTAAATTTACAACAGATTTCCACTGACTGCACGGGTTTTTTGTGTTCTGGACAGGAAAGAAATACAGCACTTCAGCTATCAAGTACTTCACAAAGTAGGTGCAACGCAGGAACCAAAGGCAGAATTGGTATTAATCTTATTTCCTTCGTCTAACAAATATACTTACACCACACAAAATTTTATTACTCACCTTCTCATTTCTAGACTACAGCTGATCTCATTTGCAAAGGTAGGTGAAGAAAATAGTTTTAGTATGGACTTCAAACTCTAAATGGACTTTCACTTTATAATAAGATGCAACATCATGTGCAGAAATAAAGATGTCATAAAATTAAAATAAATCAGGCAAAACAGTTGTTGCAAAATAATACCCCAAAAAACTAAGAAAAAAAAGTTTGTCATCAAAAAAGGGCCTGTCTCCTGGGGGAAAAGGGGGGAAGCCTGGACCTGCACTGCTCCTGTATCTACATCTAGGGTTATGGTAGGTAGGTGTATGTATTATGTTAGTTCATGCATGTCTATGCAGTACACACATGGAGTAGAATCCCAAAGCTAAAGTAAGTGGTAGGTACTAGTGTGGAACTAGGCTAAGCTACTAGGATGCCCTGCAGAACTGTTGAGGGCAAGACCGGGCTAGATTTTAGAGTTAGGAGGGAGTAGTAGTGCTTGTAATAGTGGGTGCACTGAGTCCAGGACTCTGCTTCAACTGCTGCTAAAAATATCCTTGGTAGGGACCCCCTGGCTGAGGGTAGCTGTGCTGCTGCTCTGGTGGAGTGGGATCTGATGCATGTAGGCAGTTTTTTTCCATGAAATGAGTAACAAAAGCGTTATGCAGTGGCTATCCATTTTGAAATTGTCTGTTTGGATTGTTTAGCAGGTATAGGTAAATTTGAGGTTGATTTATTACCCAAAGGGGTATTTCTTTTTCTATTCATTCTTCAAGGCACATTCCCCACTTGGCACTTGGCGGCCTTTAGCCTTAGGTCTTCTGGCCTCTCCCAAGATGACATCCTGCTCCTTGGAGAAACTGTTGAAGGAAGGAAAGATCAAATCTCCATGCAGCAGCTATTAGAGAGTTTTGAGATGGTTGTGAAGAGTTTTGTAGTTGTGCTGGAATTCTCTGCTCTGGCTAGACTTAGAACTTTGAGAGGCAGAGAGGATGTAGAGGAAGATCGTTACTGTCAATGTTGCCGAATTGAAGAAAAGTGCATCCAGGCTCCAGTGGATGATAGGATAGGTCCTTGCAATTTCACTTTCAACTGGCAAAGTCTGTGGGTGGCAGGAAGATCTCCCCCTGACGCCCTGAGTTTCTTTGTGAAAATTCCCGAGATGCAACTTCCATTGGTGCTATCTATATTATATTTCTACTTAGGTTGTCTGCTGTGTGTTTTTTCCTTCCCTGGCAGGAATTGTGCCAGTGATTGAATTTTTTGCTGTGTTGTGGTGTTCCATAGGGTCATGGCTCATGGCTTTCCTGGTATGAATGACTCCCTCCTGTTTGTTTATAGCTGTACTGTTGTGTGGTGTTGTTGTCTCTCTGGCTGCTGGCCTGGATTGGATAGGCCTTTGAAGGTCAGTCATAATTTTTTTTGCGCTAGCATTTTTCCTTTTTTGATGTGAAGGAAGGGAGCTTTTATTTTTAGGTTTCCCTTTTCCCTGAATAGTGCGTCTGTTTTGATGATGTTGCTTGAGGTACACAGAAAGGAAGACCTGTGTTTCTTTGTCTTTTGAGCCCACAGGAGCAATACCCCTTTTTCCATGGAATGAGGTGGGATAGTGGTGCTAATTGTGCTGTATGGCTGTGTGTAAGTTTTTTTTTGGGTACCATTAAGTTTCCTCCTCATCAGCAGCTTTGCACATGGGATAAGATGAAGATGCTATCAAAAGTCCCAGAATCCCAAATTGGTTAGCCTGGGTTAGCCTGGTGTAAGTTGCCATTTTTTCTGTCTGAAGTAAGATGCCCTTGCTTTGCCCTTGTGAGGTAGGCCATCCATCTGGGTGGTTGGTGGTTTTGTTGTAGTGAAAGGTGTTAATTTGTTGCAGTATTTTGATTTTTTTGTTTTTTTTTTGTGTGACTGTATCCAGTTCAACACAGTTTTTTTACAAAGCGCCAGGTGCTGCAGTAGTATGTCCTTGCTGTCTGCTTCTCATTCAGTCATCATCAGATATGGGTAGATTTGTATCCTTTGCAGTCCGCAGAAGGCGTATTACTGATGCGGCATTTAAATGAAATACTCTGGGCACAATAGATAAGCCAGGCAATGGATACGGTAGAATTAGGTTGGTTGAACACCTGCAAGAAATCTGAGGTATCTTCTGCAATCTTGTCTGAATGCAGGGGGAAATGCAGGTATGCCTCCTTGAGGTTTACCGGCCCAACTCCTTGCCCAGCACATGGGAAGAAGCTGCTGTAATGTGAGCATCTGAATTTTGGCACTTGTAGATATGTGTTTGGGATGGATAGGTCCTTTTAATTACTTTCTTTTTGAGCCCTCATCCCCACTCTGGCACCCAAAAGACCAATTTGCTTCTCCTGGGATGAGGCTCCTCCATTCATTCCCCTTGAAGGTGGAAGTCAGGTACTAAGACTGAAATCATTCAATAGGAAGCTGCATCTTTCAAATTATCTTGTGTGGCAACTTGAGTTCTACATTACAGCTGGTACCGCGATGCATCTGCATACTACAACATAATCCAAGTCTTCTGACAGAGCAGTACATCATTTACAGATTGCGCACACCAAGCTTCTTACCATGGAAAATACACCTGCACTCCTGCAGGGGAAATGCTAATATAGCAAGCCAAGCCCACTCTCCCAGGACATGTGAGCTGGCATCAGCTGTTCACGTCCATCTCCTCCTGCCTGATCTCTCCTGGCCAAACACAAATCATATGGGGCACTGTCAAGCCTTTATCCCTTTACAGCAATGGGCTGGGAACTTTTACATTCTTGACATCAATAAAATTATAACACTTCCACGAAAATACAAACAAATCAGTCAACACTACATTTTAAAAAGTAAAAGCTCAACCACCTTTTTATTTGATAAAATATGTTAGAAGAAATGACTG
Source organism: Protopterus annectens (assembly GCF_019279795.1). Classification (NCBI taxonomy): domain Eukaryota; kingdom Metazoa; phylum Chordata; order Ceratodontiformes; family Protopteridae; genus Protopterus; species Protopterus annectens. Next base: position 1,924,794,815 of record NC_056731.1, on the reverse strand, counting down.
GTCTCTCTCAGCATAAAAGGTTTAAGTTAATTACTACTTCTTTGTTACTGGATTGCACTGTTTGTGATTTCAAAATATACCCCATTAAATATATACAATCATATACAATCATAAATTGTATTGCCACACCAATTAAATATCTAATGCATTTTCAATGACATAAATATTCAGTACTGAAGTAAGTTTGGATATTATTAAGCAAAATGACACTGATCACACAGACTGATCAGCGGCTTTGGCTACAGTTATACATTTCAAGAGAAGACCAGCTCCTTCCTTGGGGGATGGAATAGGTAATCTGCTGTAAGCAAACTCCATGGGTGTGGCCAGAAACTACGACTTAAACAACAAACTCTATTCTCTGTGTGTCTGTCTTTGGCTGAGGAAAAAATGTACACTGGTAGATAATGTATGTGTGTGTGTGCGTGTTTGTGTGTGTGGGACTGTGGGGAGATGTACAAGATATACACTTGCAGACATTGTGTGTTGTGTATGTCTTTAGGTAAATGGTACTGTGACAGATGTGTGTGGTACTGTGGGAAGAGGTACAGAAGCAGACAGTGTGTGTGCACTCTCGTTGTGTGGCTGACGTAACAGGTACACTGGCACATCTAGTGGGGGGGCTAGATATGCACAGCAGAATATGTCCTCAGGCCAATCGATGTGGTGCACTGCATTTTAGGAAACCCCAGCATGGATAGGGAATAAACTATGATTCTCTCCTGCCACATATATGATGGCTAGACACGCACATGAAACACTTGCCCAAACAAGCAATAAGAGTAATTCTACTCAAAAGTAGGGGATCTCACTCTAATGGATTACGCTGGGCTTAAACTTGGGAAAATGGCATGAATGGATCAGCAAATGTTCAGGATGCTTGGGGCTTTATGTCTAGAAGTGGACAGGGACTATAACTAGAGAGATGCCAGTGCAGCAATTTTCCCCCACTACAGCTAGCACTTCAAAACATCACTGAAGTGCAGGAAATAGCCAAGTAAAAAATAGCACTGAAAACAAAGCCTTTCCTAAAAATGTTGGCTTTGTCAGCTCAGGCTAACTGCCCTTGTGAGTCATTTTAAGCTTAGCCAATTACCCCATGCGAAAATCAAGCCGTGCACCTTGTGTTTGTAAAGTAGGCACCTTAACCATTATGCCAACCTCCCTAGCAAATATTCTTCTAATGTACTGTTAAAAGATAAGTCAACAATATTAAAATAAAAGAAAATTGTCTGGAAGGCAAAATTAAGATTCGGAAAATAAAGCCTTCACTAAAGCAATGATTTTAGTCCTCTATCTTTTAACAACTTTTGTTTGTTACACTTTCAGGGTAAACATTAGAGTTTGGTTGATAAGCTACTTAGGAACGCCCAAGAATCCAGTAGAGAAAAAAGGTGTAACAATTGTGGGAAAATGTTAATAAATACAGCAATGTCAACCCATTTATCTTATCATAACTGCCCCAAACTATGGAGGTGCCCAGCAGTAAACATCAACAGCATGTAAGATAGTTCAGGAATTACCAACCAAACCAGTAAAATCCGATCCAAGAGACAGCAAAAACCAGATCCACACTGTGGTAAACACTGAACAGACTAATACTCCAATAAAAACAGATGTTTGCACAGGATTGACACTTGGCTCGGACTCTACTGCTTTGGTTGGCATTTTCAATTATCTTTGTGTTTGGTTCTTAGTTCAGGAATTAGCAGTAATAAACACCTCACAAAGCTTAATATTACATTGGGTGGGTATGAAAGACGATTATGTCTTCACACTCGATATACAATTCTGCATGTTCCAAAGTTTTACAATAACCCATGTAAGACTGCTCAAGCCAAAACTCACAATTTTCAGTTGTGAAAGCATTCAAATATTCATGAGATACAGTTTGTCCTGTGCAATGCTGGACCACATGGCCATAATTTCCACAAAATTCTGATCTGAACAACTTCAGAACTCTAATGTATCAGCTTCACAAAATATTGTACAGGGAGAAAGAAAGAAAATTTTGGGTGTGGAATGAAAAAAAGTGGTTGCAGGAAGCAGAAGAACCCTGCCTAACAGCAGCTTCAAAAACAGTGTCATTGTTTCTTCCTGTACAATCATTCACATTTGTTCTTAAACTCATTTGTCTTTTTCATATATAAAGTTCTCTTTCAATGGTAAATAGAGATCTACGTCTGTAGAAAAAGGAAAAGCAACAAATGTGTCCTAAAAAAACTGTAGTCCATCTTTGTACTTTGCATGATCAACTCTGTTATGCATCTCCTTGTCCAACTAAAGTTCTTGAAGTAATCGAGTCATAGAGTACTCTTTGGAAAGTTGCTTCACCTAGCCATGTCCTCAGCCACAACTTTTCCCATCTTATCTTTCAGGTAGGCCACCTTCTGCCACTCTGACTTCAGTTCTAGCCATTCAAAGTAAGGAACCTGAAGAGAAAAAGATATCAAAATAAAGTTTCAAGTCAATTAAACCATTAATAATAGAATTCTTAGTAACTGACAAATGTGCTACTTTTTAGAAACTTGCAGAGGCACTGATAAAAGCATAACAATTCTGTTTTTAACCAAAACTAACGATGTTGGCAAAATGCATTTAATTTCCATACAAGAATCAATCCGTTATACTACTACTCAGAAACATGTAACCTGTTTCACCACTTCAATCATATTTGACACAACAGGACATTGACAATAGGAGCCAAAAACTGCCAACACAACGAGAAGAAATTATTTAACCAGAGGGTGATCGCAGTTATGGATTTGCCTTAGATGTCAGTTTCTTGACATTCACCTCTCAAACAGATAACAAGTGTTATGACTGGAGACACTGCTACTTTCAATATCCTAGAAAATGTAATTTCCTGCTAAATCAGATTGGAACAAGTATTAGAATCCTTGTCAAACACTAAAAACAATACTTCCGCCAGGCAACATACTACAGTGCATCTCCATTGTTCCAAGCGCACACTTCCCAAGCCTCTATTTAAACTCCCTACAGGGTTTGCGCCCGATACTCGAAGAATAGACACTGTCACTTCCCTACACAAAGGTGAAACAGGTAAGCCTGTCAGCCATGCCAGCCTTAAATGCAAAGCTATGGAACATATCATAGCAGAACTAATTTATACAGACAAAGGCAGCCTAACTGACCTAAGCTCCAATCAGTTTGGTTTAGGAAAGAGAACACCATGCCTCTTGAATTGAATAAGCTTTGTTGAAAAAATTACACAGGCTGTGGATAGTGGTCACTCTGTGCATGCTGCAAGGCTTCTGACACTACCATGCCATGCTGGTATTACTAAAATATCAGACAAACACTATACCCCATTACTAAGTTTGATGAATTGCAAACTGGCTAATCAACAGATCCCAAGTTGCGAATGTTGTGGGCATACTCTCTGAACCTTAAACTGTAACTAGATGGGTATCATGGGGATTTAGTGCTGGACCTTCTCTTGTTTAACATTTATTATGCAGAATATCCAAGGCTAATATCGCAGAAGTGTGGTTGACTGCAAGCTGGACACTGTTATCTACTTACCCACTGATACTAAACTGCTCTAGCAATGGTAAGCACATACCTGGTGCACCAAAAAGGGTCTCAAGCTAAATGCAAGAAAGGGCAGCATAACAGCATTTGGCAAAAAAAAGTCATTCTCATCTCTTCTTCAGACATGCCAATAAAAGACTTGGGTACTTTTGGGCACAACTCTGATCAGGTTTCCACCACAGTCAGGAAATCTGGATCAGTTAATTTCCAATGCATATATATTGTCAACATCCAAATAAGTCATTCTACCACCCTACTCTTCCCTTATTAGATCCCTCATGGAATACAATGTCCCGCCTTGGAATGTACAAATTCAAGTGTATTTCTCAGGTGGAAAGACCTCAATGATTTCTAATCAGGAATAATTAAAGATCTAACTTCCTTCCAATAGGTTGGCACAACTCTCCTTATACTCAGTAGTCTACTGGCTACTTTGATGTCATATGTACCTTGCTTTTTTGAGTACTATCTAACCTTCTGTTATGTTGCAAAATCACACCTACACTAGGGAAAGGAACCTAAAGCAACAAATAAGACTAACTTGTAGGGATAGGTTCCTAACTCGAGGTTTTCCCAACATACAGAAATAGGACAAATGCTACTTTTTCCACCTTTAAGGCTAGGCTTGATGACTGGATAGGAAGATACAAACATGATGTACTTGCCCCGCTTGATTTGGGAGATGAGCATTAAAAAGTTGTTCCCACCACTTTAAGGGACTTACAAGCATGTCTATTTAAAAGTGTTCGACAAGGCATCTTACATAATTATCCAGTTTAGTAGAAAGCCACCTCCATAAGCTGGATTCAGTGGCCATCCAGCACAGAGGAACAGAAAAGGTAGCAACTAAACACTTAAGGTAGTCTGTTCAGTGAACAACTGGCACAGTGAGTGCATATTAGTTAATTTTGATTTCAAAGGTCTTCTGAAGTGGAAAACCAAGCATCCCAAGCAGTTTGTGTCTTCCGGCTTTTCCCGGTTAGGGGTCGCCACAGCGGAACTCCGGTCTGCTAATGATTGGCAGTAGATTTTTACGTGCTGGCTTGCCGGGCCTAACGCACAACCTTCGACGAAGGAATGCCCATTCACGCATGTCGACACACAGAAGATGCTCTGAGAATCGAACGGGCAACGTCTAACTGTGAGGCGACAACGCTACCGCAGCACCACCACCGAATCCCAAGCAGTAAATACTTTAAAGCCTCTCTTGGATTCACAGACAGTGGGATGCTAATAAGACAGGCTAAAGGCAAATAACTTGTAAAAATATTTCAAAACCAGTGGCACATAATCCCTGATAGCGCACAGCCAGTAACCAGGGGCCTAACTAGAAAGTCTTTTCCATTTGCCAGTATAAGATTTTTTAGCAGAAGTTTTTTCTTGGCTTCTTTAACACCTGCTGCATGTCTTCATAAAACAGGTGCCTAAAAGGTATCAAAATTGAATCACCCCGGCAGTTAGTTGAAGCCGACTGAGACTGGGTGGATCAAGCTCCCCTTGTCTAGTATGAGTAAGTCCAGTCTGTGAAGCTTGTGGTAATTGCTCTTGGCCAATTTCATTAGAAAGAGGAAACAATGTTGTCTGTGTCAAAGCAGTCACCACAATGATTTTTGGAGAGTCTTTATGAATCTTTAGAATTACCCTAGATATTCGTGGAAAGAGTGAAAATGCATAAAGGGACATTTCTGACCACTGTAATGAAAATGCATCTGTTTTACAGGCTTGCAAGGACCCCTGAGCCAGAATATGTTGAGTTGTCTGTTTTGACAGGTGTCAAACAGATCTATACGAGATGTTCCCCAAAAATGGATAAATTCCTGGAAGATCCCTTCATACGATCTTCATTTGTGAGAGTCTGTCATGGTTCTGCTGAGCTTGTCTGCCATTATATTTTACTGGAAGCACCAGTAAACAGTTTATTTAGAAGTCTATACTGCCTTGGCTCCGTTGTGTTTTTTTGTTTTATTTTTAGTATGAATGTTTTATTGATCTATTCAATGCCACTATATTTTGCTCAGATGGAATGTAAGATGCTTAGATGGTTAAGGAGTGCTGTACCACTAGCTCCCAAGCATCACTGGGAGCCTGCACAGAGGGGTATGCCAGGTACACCTGGCTTGTTTACATACCACATCACTATGGTGTTGTCTGTCATCTCCTGAAGAGGTCCTACAGATCATATATGATGAAGAGATTTTAAGGCATGGATTGCAGCCAACAAAATTTTGACATTTATGTGCTTTGGCCTGTCTGAGGAGCTCCACAGGCCTTGCACCTTTACCCCAACAGAAACTGCTCTCCAAGCAAAATCTACTGCATTTGCAGTTATATAATGAGTTGGGATTAGAGGATAAAGGGGAAACCTATCTACATAACTGCAGTTCCTTTTTGACAAAGCCCAAAAATTAGAATCTAAAAGTCCAGAGAATGATGTTGGGTCCATATATTTTTCTTTTTACAAACCATTACATTTTTCTCATGTGTATCCTAGTGACAGGAACACTGAGAATCAAAGAAGCCATGAACCCTAGAATCCTGAAATAGTCTTTCACAGAAATCTGAAACTGAATGGAGAAGCTCAGGGAAGTTTACAGATAAAAATTCACCTTCCTCTATGTAAGAAAAACTTTTTGCTAACAAGTGCCTAGAAGGAAGCCCAAAAATACAATCCTGTGCGATATAGTCAAGGAGGACTTTTGTACATTTACCTGGAATCCAAGATCAACAAGACAAGAAAAACCCATGTTAATGGCTCTTGATATCTGGGAAAAGACTCTTAACGATAAGCCAGTCATTTAAACAAGGAAATATGTGAAAGCCATGCAGTCTGCAATTAGCTACCACTGGAGCTAACCACTTAAGAAACACCATTGAACTGTAGATAATCCGATGGGTAATGCAGCGAGTTGATGACATGACCCATATATAGCGAGAATCCGAGAAATTTCTTGAAGCCTGTGGCTAAGGGAATATGAAGAAAGCATATTTTAGGTCTAATATTACCATGACATTCAAAGGAGGAATGAGATGTAACAGAATATGAAGGGCCAACATTTTGGTACTCTCAGATACAGATTGAGAAAGGAAAGATCTAAAATTGGTCCCCAAGAAAGGTCTTTCATTGGTACCATAAACATTCTGGAACAGAGGTCTTTATCCCTTTCATGTAAAGGCACTGCTTCTAGAACTCCTACTGTGACCAAGCGTTGATGAACTAAAGAAAAAAACTCTGGTTTGGAGGGTGGGGAAGAACTCCCCTGAAAGAAGGTATTTGTATATAGTGCCAACTGTAACCCTCCTGAAACACTGTTTAAAGCTCTGTCCTGCTAAAAATCAGCTGCCAAAATGGAATGTAAACCACCAGTTTCTGGGGCAGATTTTGAGAGACAGGGGAAGGAATGGGGACAGCATGTTAGCAAAGCCATTCTGGAGTATTAGGCCGGCCCTTTTTTTCTTGCGGTTCCTCCCCTATCTCTTTTGCTCCACATTTGTCTTGAGTTGGTAGGGATTTCTTGTTTTCCTTTTTAAAAGGCAAAGATGATTTGGGAGATTTGTAAGGTGGTGGGGCTTAAAATCTTGGACACTGAATTAACGTCCCTCTTTTATTAAATTGCTTGAGGAACTAAGTAGCAGAAGGGTCGAAGACCTAAGTAGCAGAAGGGTCAAACAAAACCTCTTCTCAAAATATCGCACTTTACTTTATCAGCAAACATTTGGTAACATTCTCGGGCATCTAGCCTGAAAATTAAAGCAGTAACAGTGGCCCTAGGTGCAGAATTTGCATAATCTACACACTCTTCAAAGCATGTTTAGATACTTCAGATTGTAAACAAAAGGATTCAGAAAGGAGCTATCCTCTGAGGGTCTATGTTATATATTCAATTTTTCAAAATGTTGAATACCATGTGTTCAAGACCATATGGTCGATATTTGAAAGTTCGAATATATAATATAAAAAAAAAAAAAGAAGAAAAACATACCTTAACGGTGCGAGCTGTGCCCCCCACACCCCCCTACTTAAATATACCAACTCCGAGACTGCACTTCAGTGCAGAAAAGGGAAATTCTCCCATTCTGCACCGTACGGTGCCATTAAAGTCAACCTTTGAACACTTGAAATGTCGATCATATGGTCTCGACCATATGACGCTCGACATTTCAAGCGTTCTTTTACTTGACATAAATCCTCCTCTGAAGGAAGAAAGGCACAGTATGCCCTCTAAATGTCCGCACAAAACAGAATGAATGTCTACATATCTGCATGGCAGTTAAAAAGTCTTTTAAGTTAGAGTGGAAGAAGAGAAAATTCTCTTACTAAATCTAAACCAATAACTTGCCTTCTCTTTCCACAAGGGAGGGGGTTGGTATTGGCCAACAGGCTGTTTCTAGCTGGTGAAGAGCTAGAGATAGCAGCTGGGCAAGACTTAAGATGAAAACAAAAGCTTGTTAGTTTAGTGTACTTTGTACACTCTCAACCTTCAGTCACCAAAAAGGCAGATAGAGAATCAGGATTATTATGAACATCATTAAATGCATCCTCCAAGGCTGGCAAAACAGGAGGAATGGACGTAGAATGAGGTATACTCATTTGTAAAATATAATAGCTCCTCAGTTCTGGGGAAACATCCAGTTCTTCCTTCAAAAATACCTCATTCATCCTGGAAATAGTTTGTGAGACGGAAAATTCCTCTAAGGAATTTGGAGAGGAACAAGCTTCCCAAGAATCAGAGACCTGGGCTTCAGAATATGCTGGAGAAGCTTTATCTATTGTCACAGTCCTTAGATCGATTCTCCTCAGGAATTTCTTTACTAGCATTGCCTTCTAGTAAGGATTTCTGTGCAACAAGATTGACAGCTTGTAATAATTGCCTGGCTAAGATAAAAAAAATCATCTCTATGAAGGGACACCATGTCTTGACATGAACAATGTCTTCTAACCTTTTTTTTTTGCAGTTAACACCCTATAAAAGACCAACTAGGAGATGGCACTTCAGCCCTGTTAAGAGGTTTCTTAATCCGCTACCTCAAGAAGAATCTCCAGAAGGGTCTAACACCCAAAGAAGGTGGCTGCCCTATGTCCACCCCTGGACACTGAACTGCCAAACAGGACATAGCTAACTCCCGGCCCATGGTAGCTGAAATTACAACACCAAAGGAACCTGGAGAAGCAAGTTAGGTGACAGAGGAACAAAGGATGGCCACTACAAGTTCACTCACTGATGGTGGAGGCACTGTCTGAGCCAATTATGTTGGCAAGGGGGTCTTTACTGTGTTGCTGCTTCTTTTTAGGTACATCAGAAGAGCAGCCAACAAGACCAGTGTAAGTATCCATTGCCGCATACGAGGAAGAGATCTGAATGAATGCCAAAAAGCAGTGCTGGAACAAGTCCGATGGATGGTAAGTTGTTAGACAAGTGTTTGTAAGCAGCATACACACTTCCCCCACATAGTCCCCTTTTTTTTGTAAAAGCGTAAGCATAACACAAAAATTCTTGACAGAAATAAAGCATTTCTTCACAATGCACCCTGACAGAAAAAATTAACATGTAAACATTAAAAATTGTTTTCTTCCCAGTTAAAACACTTCCCAATATTTACATTCACACATTTAGAATAAAAAAGAAGAAGTCTCAATCTCAAGATGCACGCACTCGAGGCCCTTCTCAATATGGAGAACATCGATGTCTGTGCTGTGACAGAAACCTGGTTCAAGGCTCCTGAGAGCACCCCAGCACTAACAGGTTTCACCTCATATCATGCGTTCCGGCCCCAAAATCCGGACAACACCAAGAAAGGAGGGGGGGTGTCCATATTCATAAAGGACACCCACACCTCAAGGTTGGTGGCAACGCATGATGCATCGGAGACCATCCAGGTGCAATTAACCATAGGCAAGACTGCTCTGCAATTTGTAGCATGTTACAGGCCACCCTCTCAAACTCAGGAACCTCACATGGCCTTCCTGAAAACAAGGGGTTGATTCAAAACCTCAATGGGATTGAATTTCACCTAGTATGATGGTGTTTGGAGATACATTTATCCCCTCCAATGTTTTCAGGAAGGCCACATGAATAATAGATCCCTGCTACAGGAATAAAGGCAGGTTACTGTCTGGCATATGCTGCTGTCAGTCTTTGACCAGTAGTCATAAACTGTATCCCTTTGTCAAACAGAATGTCTAGGGTAACTTAGAGCAGCTTCCATGCATCTTCCTCTGTTCTTCTGATTAAGGCCTCTTGGAATTTTGGGAAATAAACATGTAATGACCAGATCAAATGATCTGTGAAGATGCCTCTAGCAGTGGGTAACTGTTGGAATTTCATCATCTGATAACCGTAGTTTAGCATACCTCAGAATTGTATTTAGTTGCCATGTTCAGGGAAGTGTGCGTGCTCCCGAATGGCAAAAATTATGATACTTAGCCTCTGTTTTAGCCAGTTCAAACCCCATGTAGTGAGTCAGCATGGCCTACAAGACACGGAAACAAAAACATGTGACTATAAAATTACATAATTACCCAGTTTAGTAGAAAGCCACCCCCATAAGCTGGATTCAGTGGCCATCCAGCACAGGGGAACAGAAAAGGTAGCAACTAACCACTTAAGGTAGTCTCTGTTCAGTGAACAACTGCCACAGTGAGTGCATATTAGTTCATTTTGATTTCAAAGGTCTTCTGAAGTGGAAAGCCAAGCATCCCAAGCAGTTTGTGTCTTTTGGCTTTTCCCGGTTAGGGGTCACCACAGCGGAACTCCGGTCCGCTAATGGTTGTCAGTAGATTTTTACGTGCTGGCTTGCCGGGCCTAACGCACAACCTTCGACGAAGGAACACCCATTCACGCATGTCGACACACAGAAGATGCTCTAACTGAGAATCGAACGGGCAACGTCTAACTGTGAGGCGACAACGCTACCGCAGCACCACCACCGAATCCCAAGCAGTAAATACTTTAAAGCCTCTCTTGGATTCACAGACAGTGGGATGCTAATAAGACAGGCTAAAGGCAAATAACTTGTACAAATATTTCAAAACCAGTGGCACATAATCCCTGATAGCGCATAGCCAGTAACCAGGGGCCTAACTAGAAAGTCTTTTCCATTTGCCAGTATAAGATTTTTTAGCAGAAGTTTTTTCTTGGCTTCTTTAACACCTGCTGCATGTCTTCATAAAACAGGTGCCTAAAAGGTATCAAAATTGAATCACCCCGGCAGTTAGTTGAAGCCGACTGAGACTGGGTGTATCAAGCTCCCCTTGTCTAGTACGAGTAAGTCCAGTCTGTGAAGCTTGTGGTAATTGCTCTTGGCCAATTTCATTAGAAAGAGGAAAGAATGTTGTCTGTGTCAAAGCAGTCACCACAATGATTTTTGGAGAGTCTTTATGAATCTTTAGAATTACCCTAGATATTAGTGGAAAGAGTGAAAATGCATAAAGGGACATTTCTGACCACTGTAATGAAAATGCATCTGTTTTACAGGCTTGCAAAGACCCCTGAGCCAGAATATGTTGAGTTGTCTGTTTTGACAGGTGTCAAACAGATCTATACGAGATGTTCCCCAAAAATGGATAAATTCCTGGAAGATCCCTTCATACGATCTTCATTTGTGAGAGTCTGTCATGGTTCTGCTGAGCTTGTCTGCCATTATATTTTACTGGAAGCACCAGTAAACAGTTTATTTAGAAGTCTACACTGCCTTGGCTCCATTGTGTTTTTTTGTTTTATTTTTATTATGAATGTTTTATTGATCTATTCAATGCCACTATATTTTGCTCAGAGGGAATGTAAGATGCTTAGATGGTTAAGGAGTGCTGTACCACTAGCTCCCAAGCATCACTGGGAGCCTGCACAGAGGGGTATGTCAGGTACACCTGGCTTGTTTACATACCACATCACTATGGTGTTGTCTGTCATCTCCTGAAGAGGTCCTGGAGTTCATATATGATGAAGAGATTTTAAGGCATGGATTGCAGCCAACAATTTTTTGACATTTATGTGCTTTGGCCTGTCTGAGGAGCTCCACAGGCCTTGCACCTTTACCCCAACAGAAACTGCTCTCCAAGCAAAATCTACTGCATTTGCAGTTATATAATGAATTGGGATCAGAGGATAAAGGGGAAACCTATCTACATAACTGCAGTTCCTTTTTGACAAAGCCCAAAAATTAGATCTAAAAGTCCAGAGAAAGATGTTGGGTCCATATATTTTTCTTTTTACAAACCATTACATTTTTCTCATGTGTATCCTAGTGACAGGAACACTGAGAATCAAAGAAGCCATGAACCCTAGAATCCTGAAATAGTCTTTCACAGAAATCTGAAACTGAATGGGGAAGTTTACAGATAAAAATTCACCTTCCTCTATGTAAGAAAAACTTTTTGCTAACAAGTGCCTAGAAGGCAGCCCAAAAATACAATCCTGTGCGATATAGTCAAGGAGGACTTTTGTACATTTACCTGGAATCCAGGATCAACAAGACAAGAAAAACCCATGTTAATGGCTCTTGATATCTGGAAAAGACTCTTTAACGATAAGTCAGTCATTTAAACAAGGAAATATGTGAAAGCCATGCAGTCTGCAATTAGCTACCACTGGAGCTAACCACTTAGGAAACACCATTGAACTGTAGATAATCCGATGGGTAATGCAGCGAGTTGATGACATGACCCATATATAGCGAGAATCCGAGAAATTTCTTGAAGCCTGTGGCTAAGGGAATATGAAGAAAGCATATTTTAGGTCTAATATTACCATGACATTCAAAGCAGGAATGAGATGTAACAGAATATGAAGGGCCAAACTTTTGGTACTCTCAGATACAGATTGAGAAAAGAAAGATCTAAAATTGGTCTCCAAGAAAGGTCTTTCGTTGGTACCATAAACATTCTGGAACAGAGGTCTTTATCCCTTTCATGTAAAGGCACTGCTTCTAGAACTCCTACTGTGACCAAGTGTTGATGAACTAAAGAAAAAAACTCTGGTTTGGAGGGTGGGGAAGAACTCCCCTGAAAGAAGGTATTTGTATATAGTGCCAACTGTAACCCTCCTGAAACACTGTTTAAAGCTCTGTCCTGCTAAAAATCAGCTGCCAAAATGGAATGTAAACAACCAGTTTCTGGGGCAGATTTTGAGAGATAGGGGAAGGAATGGGGGACAGCATGTTAGCAAAGCCATTCTGGAGTATTAGGCCGGCCCTTTTTTTCTTGCGGTTCCTCCCCTGCTATCTCTTTTGCTCCACATTTGTCTTGAGCTGGTAGGGATTTCTTGTTTTCCTTTTTAAAAGGCAAAGATGATTTGGGAGATTTGTAAGGGGGTGGGGCTTAAAATCTTGGACAATGAATTAACGTCCCTCTTTTATTAAATTGCTTGAGGAACTAAGTAGCAGAAGGGTCGAAGACCTAAGTAGCAGAAGGGTCAAACAAAACCTCTTCTCAAAATATCGCACTTTACTTTATCAGCAAACATTTGGTAACATTCTTAGGCATCTCGCCTGAAAATCAAAGTAGTAACAGTGACCCTAGGCACAGAATTTGCATAATCTACACACTCTTCAAAGCATGTTTAGATACTTCAGATTATAAACAAAAGGATTCAGAAAGGAGCTATCCTCTGAGGGTCTATGTTATATATTCGATTTTTCAAAATGTTGAATACCATATGTTCAAGACCATATGGTCGATATTTGACAGTTCGAATATATAATATAAAAAAAAAAGAAGAAAAACATACCTTAACGGTGCGAGCTGTGCCCCCACACCCCCCTACTTAAATATACCAACTCCGAGACTGCACTTCAGTGCAGAAAAGGGAAATTCTCCCATTCTGCACTGTACGGTGCCGTTAAAGTCAACCTTCGAACACTTGAAATGTCGATCATATGGTCTCGACCATATGACGTTCGACATTTCAAGCATTCTTTTACTTGACATAAACCCTCCTCTGAAGGAAGAAAGGCACAGTATGCCCTCTAAATGTCCGTACAAAACAGAATGAACGTCTACATATCTGCATGGCAGTTAAAAAGTCTTTTAAGTTAAGAGTGGAAGAAGAGAAAATTCTCTTACTAAATCTAAACCAATAACTTGCCTTCTCTTTCCACAGGGGAGGGGTTGGTATTGGCCAACAGGCTGTTTCTAGCTGGTGAAGAGCTAGAGATAGCAGCTGGGCAAGACTTAAGATGAAAACAAAAGCTGGTTAGTTTAGTGTACTTTGTACACTCTCAACCTTCAGTCACCAAAAAGGCAGATAGAGAATCAGGATTATTATGAACATCATTAAATACATCCTCCAAGGCTGGCAAAACACGAGGAATGGACGTAGAATGAGGTATACTCATTTGTAAAATATAATAGCTCCTCAGTTCTGGGGAAACATCCAGTTCTTCCTTCAAAAATACCTCATTCATCCTGGAAATAGTTTGTGAGAAGGAAAATTCCTCTAAGGAATTTGGAGAGGAACAAGCTTCCCATGAATCAGAGACCTGGGCTTCAGAATACGCTGGAGAAGCTTTGTCTATGTCACAGTCCTTAGATCGATTCTCCTCAGGAATTTCTTTACTAGCATTGCCTTCTAGTAAGGATTTCTGTGCAACAAGATTGACAGCTTGTAATAATTGCCTGGCTAAGATAAAAAAAAATCATCTCTATGAAGGGACACCATGTCTTGACGTGATCCTTTTTTTTTTTTTTGCAGTTAACACCCTAGAAAAAGACCAACTAGGAGATGGCACTTCAGCCCTGTTAAGAGGTTTCTTAATCCGCTACCTCAAGAAGAATCTCCAGAAGGGTCTTTAACACCCAAAGAAGGTGGCTGCCCTATGTCCACCCCTGGACACTGAACTGCCAAACAGGACATAGCTAACCCCCGGCCCATGGTAGCTGAAATGACAACACCAAAGGAACCTGGAGAAGCAAGTTAGGTGACAGAGGAACAAAGGATGGCCACTACAAGTTCACTCACTGATGGTGGAGGCACTGTCTGAGCCAATTATGTTGGTAAGGGAGTCTTTACTGTGTTGCTGCTTCTTTTTAGGTACATCAGAAGAGCAACCAACAAGACCAGTGTAAGTATCCACGCTGCATACGAGGAAGAGATCTGAATGCCAAAAAGCAGTGCTGGAACAAGTCCGATGGATGGGAAGTTGTTAGACAAGTGTTTGTAAGCAGCATACACACTTCCCCACATAGTCCCCTTTTTTTTTTTGTAAAAACGTAAGCATAACACAAAAATTCTTGACAGAAATAAAGCAGTTCTTCACATGCACCCTGACAGAAAAAAATTAACATGTAAACATTATAACATTAAAAATTGTTTTCTTCCCAGTTAAAACACTTCCCAATCTTTACATTCACACATTTAGAATAAAAAAGTTTACATAATCAGTGCACTTTTGCTACAAAACTAGCCCCTAAATCCATAAAAAAAGCCCTCAACTACAAACAATGGTCCCGGACAAGAAACTTCAGACATTGTGAAAAAATATCAGGTTTCTTTTCATCACAAAACAGAAAATAACATGTTCTTAAAAGGGCAACAAGTAATGCATGAAAGTTCCCCTGAGGGGACTTACCTACCAGAAAGTTGAAGGCTGACCTTCTGCGAAGCCTCAGAGCTGCTATTATATGCAGCGGCAAGAACATACTGGAGTGGTTTTCACTTTGACTGCTGATTTCCCTCCATGGCTTTGGCCAATCAGCAGTCAAGACTGAAGGTGTGGGAGGGAGCCAGAACTTTATGAAGCTATATGGTTGCTATATCCTAAGCAGTATGAACCCCACATAGCCACTGCAGCAGTGAGAATGATGAACATATTTTATATATATATAAATATATTATGTAATGCTGTATCTGCTTACCCTTGGAGCTTTTCTCCCCGGGCCTCCGCTGAAAATGGACTTGACAGTTCACTATATTTCACAAGTCAGTAATGACACCCTAACACTCAAAGAAGATCCAAGACAGCAGGACTGTTTTTGAGTCACTGACATCTCACCATCTACTTGAATACTGGCATCTTCAGTTTTGAGAAAAGAACCATAAAGACTGGCTATAATAAGGACCCCAAGGCATATACGAGTAGAACTCGGACCCTTCACTGTATCCTCAACCCATACTTATTGTGAGGCTCCCAGCCCAGCTAGCTGGAATTTTGTAAATAATTCTGCCTCATTTGTGACTATTAATATGATTCGTATGCTTGTCTTACAAATGTTAAGAGAATTATATGTTGTGTGTATATTAAACTACTGGTGCAGAAGTGTGTGTTGAAGTGTATGTTCTGTACTGAGCTTCAGGAATGTAACCACAGTGTACCCTACTGGAAAAGAACAGAGTTAACTTGCAGAAAATAAGTGAATTGTTTTATGAATGCGTTTATCTCAGCAAGAAGATAGGATGTCTACAGTTAGAAGTTCTTTCTATTGTCTGGAAACAGAAATAATTTCTAGATTTCAAATGTAAAAGTGTTTAACATTTACGACTTGCAGTTCTATGCAAGCTTCTGAGAGATGAGTATTTTTCACAGAGAAATGTTAAATTCTGTTGGTATCTGTTAGCCTGGCAACTGAAAGCAAGTGACAAATAATGATGTCATCCAGATGACCCAGCAGTAATGTGTTGTTAATTTAAGAACTCTCTCAGAGAAAGTCTGTGCATTTTGTATTTGTCTTTGGACCTAGAAACATCCTCTCATCAGCATGTCTGCCTTGCTAATAGTAAGTACTAGATTACAATAAACTCTTTTAGAGATAGATAGGAATATAGTAAGATTAGTTTAGATGTTTTCTGTATTTATGTGAGACTGTCCTGCAATGTTGTTTTGAAATATTTCCTGTGATTCTGAATTCTGTTGTCACTGTATTGTGTTATTGAGTACTGTCTTGTTCTTTTATTATTTACTATTAAATGTATTTAAACATTTTAACTGTGGCTGGTTTGTGTAGAGATATTTTAGTGCTTAGCATACTTGCATATGTATTTGGGGACACTGTACAGGCCACTCGAACAGCCTTAAGGTCTTGGACACACCATTTGGATAACAGTAACATTACACAGTAGAATTGGTCACCCTTCGTAAGGGCCTTATAGTAGCTGATAAGTGTGGTTGGTGGCAGCTGGTACTACCGTATAGTCTGGGCAGCAGGGGGCATAACTAGTGAACCTGTACCAGCCTTCCCCAGGGGTGTCTGTGTGTTTGTATATAAATCAAATCTCAAAGTGTGTGTGTGTCAGCTACTTGGACAGGGACATGAAGCTCTGGTTTGACAGAGAGGGTGTTGGAGGTTTTGGCTTGACCACTCGGCTGAGATCTTAACCCTACAGCTGTGCCAGTGGAGAGTTATTGGGGATCTGGAGAAAGAGAGATAAACCAGACCCAGACTGACTGTGATCTCTGTGTGTTCTTGAGGGAAATTGTACTTTACTGTGTGTGAACTTGTCATCCTCCCAATGTGCATGTCCCTCACTGGTGCAGGTGGTGAGGATTGAGGCTCCTTGATTACTGGGCCAGTGCAGAGGCGTCACACTTATAAACATCCATGGGCAGAAACCACATGATACTTAAGGATGTTCATTAGATATAATCTGTGAGATCAAGCCCTTCCTTATAATACTGGATACACTGTGATCAAATGACAGCTCTTTGTCGACATGGGTTCCCAGATCCCTGCCTACGGGAGCAACTTTTACGAGTGTGTTGTCAATGTGATTGTTACAAGGGAAGGCATGATTGCCAAAGAATACAACTACACATTTCTTGGCATTTAGTCTTTGTCCATGGAGTCTAACACCAGCTGTATGTTTAGGAAAGACCTTCTTGAAGGATTTTGGTATTTAAGCTCAGAGAGTCGTGTCATTTATTCAGAGCTTCCCTGTGCCCGGCTTGGACACCTGTGACTGCAAGACTTGGATTGTTTCTAAAACCATCTGGAAATACAAAGCTGATGTGAGCTTTTTTCTTTTGCACTTGCTCTGTTTCAGTGATATTGAACACTTCTGTGTTGCATTTAGTTGGTTAAATGTATCACTATTTTTCAGCCTGCACTTGTTAAACTCCATCTGTTACTGTACTACTTTTAGGTTGTTTTAACAGTATTCTGCAAAAAACTGTTCTGAGGTTGCCAAAATTCATCAAAGTCTGCTAAAATATTTCTCAGTTTTACAAAGTTTGTGTGTGCTGTGAACATTTCTCAGTGTTAGTGAACTTATTTCCAAGTTTTTCTGTACTGCGTGAATTTTTACTTCTGTTCTAAAGCATTTATTATACTTGAACTCAAGGCCAGTTTGTTTTACATTGACAAGGTTCTTTTGCACTCTGGTTGGGGGAGAGAGCTAAATTCAATCCATCCAAGGTGGGAACTACTGCTCAACAGCTTATTGTGTTTTATCTAATTGCCTTGAGGGTTTAACTTTATAAAAGTCTTTCATCTTGCTGTTACAAAAGCCTCTCACTTTGGCCTTTAAGTGACTCTCCCTTACTCCTTCACATCTAGAAATGGTTTCACCTTGCCTTGCATAGCATAGGCTAGATTTAGTCCTGCTGAATCTAGGCTTTTTGGTATCAATGTGCTCTTAAATCAGTCTTACATTAAGAGGGTCTCCTCCTAAACACTTGTGGCAGAAGTGTGTAGCTCAAGACCCATTTGATTTGGGGATGGCTGGAAAAGGGCTCAGTTTGGGGCTTTCCCATTGGTAGCTGTGTTGAAACTGTTTAAATATGCCTGTGTATAAGTCTCTCATTTGCACAGGTTTCCTCTCAGTTTACTGGAGCTGCTCAATATTTGGAAACTTTAGCCAGAGGTCTGGAGTGCATCTGCATTGAACTCCAAGGCATCCACTGAAAAATAAGTATATTTTAAGGCAGCAATCCACTAACTGTACGTAATTAAATTACTGCTTCATTTTTTCTGTTTGTGACTATGTCCAGCTAGCCCACTTCCTTCCAGGATACCAGGTTGTCAAGTACACATGCTTCACCTCTCATGCAAACCTCACCTCACACACAAAATAAGGTCATGACACACAAACCCACATATGCGGAGGTACTCACTAAAAGCCTACACCACCCAGACTCACCACTAAGCAAAATGAAGCCACTACACATATCAATGCACGCACCCGATTTCAACAAATAAGAAATTACTATATTCCAGTGACAGATATACAGGTCTTATATAAACTGATAAGGCAACTTTCCTCCTTAGTGGTTGGATTTTAACATATACCCCATTTGCTTCAAAGCCTTACCATGTATTACTTCTCCAGGATTACTGACTGAGAAATTAAATGACATTAGGATGCATAAATGTTTATACTGCTATACTTCTGGCTAGTGTATATAACTGTAAAATAACTGATTTCTTAACATTGAACTTGCCAAAGAACCTTAAGTTGCATTTGTATATGCTCAATTGTAGACCAGATGTTTTTGCTCACTCTATAACAGCAGTCTTACAGGTATTGATGTCCCTGAAGTTTTTTTCACAAACATTAGAGAAACCCAATTTGCAGTCTTCAGCACACTTACTGATCCTGCAACTTGTGTCATGCAGTATTGTGGAGAAAAATATAGTAAATAATAATAGCCTGAGAACCAAGTCCTGAGAGACTCCCACTTTTACTGGTAGATAATCTGAGTATAATCCTTGCAACACAACTGATGGTTTTGTAATAGTTAGCTGTTCATTAATCCATATAATTAATTCTGCATTAAAGTTACTTTTAATCATGCAGTTCATTACTATATGTGCCAGGGAGTCAAAATTCTTTGACCAGATCTAAATAATCTCCCAGGTTAGGTTTAGGTTGAAATGTGATATTTGATCATAAAACTTCACATGGTTTGTAAAGGTTGATCTCCTTTTTATAAAGCTATGGTGGTAAATCTCCAATAAGGCTATCTTTTTGTCATTCTGTTCCAGAATATCCATAAGGCATCTTTCACATCACTCCCCAACACAGACGTGAGACTGATTTGTCTAACTCTTCATTCCAGTTTTTGTCCCCTTTTTGGTCAATCAAATCATTAGTTCACCATTATCATAAGTTTGCATACTCATTGCTCCAAGAATTTCAATTTTATTTTTTTCAACTTGTTTGGACAGTAGCCAGTCTTGTCATATTCCACGTTTGCTTTTTTTTTTTCCAAGCTTAAAAGCTGTGGTTATGTTTAGTTTCCTTTTATTGATAACAGTTGGGAATTTATACATACATACCTACACACACATATGCGCATATATATATATATATATATATATATATATATACACACACACACACATACACGTACACACACACATATATATAATATATATATATATTGTATATATAAATATATATACACACACATACATATACGCACACACAATAAATACAGTACTCTACAAAAAAAAGAAGTTATGTCTTACCATAACGTTCCATCTGAGTTGTTGATCTTCTTCCAGTCACCACTGATGGGTTCGGTTCCGAGCCCTTGGAACAGAGTCGGCCTTATACCAAGTTTGCATGCACCAAAAACTCTCGAGCTAAGCTGCTACCCACAATGCCCTTTGCTCAGTTACGAATCATACACCAACGGCCAGCAATCGCAATACAGAAACACTTAAATCCAAAGTAAATATAAAATATTTATTGAGCAACCATTTTAATTTCCTTGTTCAAACAGGTTTCGGCTAACCAGCCTTCATCAGTGAATAGAGTTTTCCATCCAATGTAAATGGTGAATATTTATATATAGCCCCAACCAATGAAAAACATGGTATGATCCAACCAAATAATTCAAGCAACCAAGTTAGCAATGGGCATCAAAGTTTACATCAAAATCTAAATAATAATGTATGAGGTATAATAAAACATTACATAAAATAATAACGTAAACATATATATAAATGTAAATAAGTATTATCTTAAAGTGCATTATAACCTATTTGTTTACATATAAAGGCACATATTCCATAATTACAATGCCACACATAGAAAATCCCAAGCATATCCTATACATATTATGGTATAAAATCAAGTAATATATATCCAGAGACAGCTATATACATACATAAATGTATTAGACATATGGTAACATATTATCTGAAAAAATGCATGTCTCATAGTGTTCCTTTGTAAACCAAAGAGATTCAAAAAAATCATATATAGTTTGCATGCCAAGTAAAAAACTTTGTACAAGAAATAATTATTTTGAAAACTTGTTTGTTCATATATCTGTTTTTATACATGCTCCTAAACATATTGAGATTTCATAAATTATTTTAACCACTGCTAATAGCCAATGGATTAATTTCCTATATAAATATATATCTTATAACATGTTTTCTAATAAAACATACATCATATGATTTTCCCTTTTTACCACCCCATAATATAAGTTATTGGCATGCCAAGTAGAAGCTAGGTACATTGATTAATTAATTTGAGAACATATTAACAATATATAGATATTAATATGCTCATAATCATATTGAAATTTCAAAGATTCTACTCCATTTGCTACCTATAACCTATGGATACACATCCTATACCTAACATCTTCAAAACTATTACAAATGATCATTGAGACCTGGGGAAAATAATGCCCCAAGATTAATGATCCAATATTCCTCTTAATGGTTAAGGATACTATGCCAACCTTGTTGATTACTTCTATCTCCTGTAATTTTGTCTATAATCATAAACATGAACTTGGCATTGGTATGTTTAATAGTATGTCTATAGAGGGCATTGGTTTCTTTTTTGTTTCTAGTGTCACTTTTGTGTTCATTCATTCGAGTTCTAAGTGAGCGGTAGGTTTGGCCAACATAAAAGGCTGAGCACTGGCAGGTTGCTAAATACACAATCCAACTACTGCTGCAGTTACCAAAGACTCAAGTCATAAACCCTACTAGTGTTGATACTACTAAATTGTTTAAGTTTGTTTACTTGTTGGCATGACCCACAGTGTCCACACGGGAAAGTGCCCAAAAGTTGGTCTCCAGTTATGGTCATTTGTTTGTATATTGCACCCCCACTTTCCTTATGCTTATAATGAGAGAATAGGGCACCCAATGTTTTGTCACATCTGTATGAAAAATGACATTTAGGACCCAAAAGTCCCCTTAATTCTTCATTTGCCAGAAGTATGTTCCAATAGGTATCCAAAATATTCCTAATGACATTATGATTTCTTCCATATGTGGTTACAAACCTTAGCGTAGGCTCCACCTGTGTGGTTTCTCGTTTCTTGTATTGTATATTCCTATCCTGATGGGTGGACCATTCACTTGCTCCGAGTATGTCAGACTCTCTATAACCCCTTTCCAAAAACCTGTTATAAAGATCTAATTTGGCTTGATCAAAATCATGTTCTGATGAGCTGATACGTTTAATGCGCATAAATTGAGATTTGGGTATGTTCCAGATGGTGTGGCGTGGATGCATACTAGACGCATGGAGCAAAGTGTTGTACTGTGGATATTTTTGATATGTCTTAGTCTTAAGGGTATCATCTTCAATCCTATAGACTGTAACGTCCAAAAAATCAATAGTTTCCTGATTTGATGTTACAGTAAACTCTATACCCCATATATTTCCATTCAAATATTCCACAAACTCCTGTAAATATGCCTCATCTGCACGCCACACCATCCAGCAATCATACAAATATATGCGCGAGATATCTATCTCTACCAAATACAGGTTATGGATTGGATTGTAGATCATACATTCCTCAAAAAATGCCATGAATAGGTCTGCATATAAGGGAGCAAAAGAAGCTCCCATATAGCAGTACCCTGAAGTTGCCAATAGCACTCTCCCTGAAAATAAAATAAATTTTTGTTGAGTACATGTTCTGCCATGCATACTAACAGTGTATTAAATCCAGGTGGGTATAGAGCTGAATGTTCGTGCCAATACTGCAAGGCCTGTAGACCAGCCCAATGAGGTATACTAGTATATAAGGATTTCACATCCAAAGTACACATGAGCCAGCCCCGGCTCCAATTGTGTATCCTGTATTATTTGAAGAAACTGAGTTGTGTCCTGTAATCTAGCCCTAACAAAAGTAAGCAAAGGTTTTAAATATTGTGTAAGGAACACTGATACAGGTTCCGTCAAGGAACCGATGCCAGACACAATTGGTCTTCCAGGGGGGTTTCGAGATTGATTTATGAATCTTAGGGAGAAGATAAAGAATCTGTTTTTGTGGATCTGTAACCATTAGATGTTGCACTGTACTCCTGGTAATTATACCTTCCCTCCTCTGCTTGATTCAGAAAAGTATCTATTTCTTTCTTGAATACAGGAGTTGGATCAATAGACATATACATGTAGCATCTAGCATTGGCAAGTTGTTCCTTGCCCTCATTCAAATAATATCCCATATTCATAACCACAACCGCCCCTCCTTTGTCAGCTGGTAGAATAACAATATTATGATTCTTCCTCAGTTCATCCATGGCCATCTTTTCAGAGGGGGATATGTTTTGACCCATAATACAAGATTCTCTGTGTGGAAAGTGCATATCTCTGAGTACTGATTGCAGAAAAATGGATACATGTTTGTTCATGGGTGGTTGGAATTCAGATTTATGAACTCTGAATTCATTAGATCTTTGAGAGGTTTTATCTGAAAAAAATAGTTTAAGATTTAAGTTACGACAAAAACATATTACATCAGAAACTATATTATACTCAGAGAAAAACCCAGGTACAAATCCAAGACCTTTATTAAGTAGTTGTTCCTGTTCATTTGCAAGTGGTACATCAGACAAATGCAACACATTCTTATAGACACTATCAATCATTTCAGAAGTGTCTGTATCAACCCCTCCACAGAGTTTGTTCTTGTACCCATGCTTGTGTTTGCGGCCTCCCCGCCGCCTCTTTCCATGTCTAAAGGGTGTGTTGAATTGGATTTTTTACGGATAGGTGACTCCCTGTAACTAACACTATCATTGCCCATATAGGAGGAACCCTCCCCTGATGTGCTAATGAAAGAGTTGTCATTGGTCTTAAGGATAGATCTGGGTCTCTTCCTGGGTCTACTGTTTGCTGTCCCCTGACTGGTATCCATAAACCTTACTGATCTAAAGGACTCAAATGGATGTCCTATTTGATAATCAGCAATGTCCCTATTAAATTTCTTAATTTTTCTCTCCCTAGTCTGTTTTTCATAGCCCGCCAACTCCTTTGAAAGTTTATTCACAGAACCTGCACATATAGGTAGAGACTCATACTTTTTGCATTTCTCACAAAGGGTTTTCACCTCAGTTAAGTTAGTATCAACCATTCTTTCATAATATGATGCAAGTATCTTAAACATCATAGAGACTTGTTGTAGTGCCACATTCCATTCTTTGGTCAGTCTCTTTTCAGATCTACCAACCAAAGGTTGTAAGCGAATTCTAAGGCCTCTTGGGGCTATGTCCCTATTTATGTATGCACAAAATAGTCTAAGATGCCAAATATTTGCTCTCAAGTTCTTCAGGCCCTTACCTAATTTATTAAAGGCCATGTCACATCCATTAGAAGGATTGTTCAAGGAGCCATTCTGATTATTGCCTGGCATGATATCTATCCCAAAGACTCCAATATCATCCCTATCGGCACATAATCCATGAAGAATGTTCTCCAGATCCATATTTGTACGTATCCAAAATAATATAAACAAAAGAAAAATAACACAAAATTTGTGTAATAGGTTTAGAAATGCTCCTAAAGTAACAAAGGAATTGGCCCTCTATGAACACATATGCTCAATATTCTTATTTAATAATTATAGGGCACTTACTGATATCAATGGACATGTATATATTTGTCTAAAAGTATACTAGTATCTCAGTTACAATATCGATATCTGTCAAAAGACAGCAATACTGCCATATCATAGAGCAAAAAAAGTCCAGATCTATCCATCCCTTAGACCACTTTGAGTCCCTATGTTATCTAATTTAGCCTATCGAAATAAAATGAAAAACCATCCCTAGTACGGTTTGACAAAAGCTCCCAAATTAACCTATTATTACTAACTTTTAGTTATGTACTTACCATAACTTTAGATGTTTGGGATCCATCTCGCCTACATTCTGTACTGATGGGTTCGGAGCCGATCCTTGGCTCCGACTCGGCACGCTATACTATAGAGCGAAGTCTCTAATTGGCTGAGCTATTCTATATCCCAGGATGCACCACCACCAATTCCCCAGATCTTGTTTGTCCGCACACATGCACCCACACATGCACTGCTGATATAACATTGCCAGATGTTTCAAGATGAAACGGTCGAACTTGAACCGTACGGTCTCTTCTGGTCTCCAAGGCAGGGGGAAGGAGGGTGGGTATTAGGAATGTGGAGATGGATCCCAAACATCTAAAGTTATGGTAAGTACATAACTAAAAGATGTTATGTGATCCTATCTCGCCTACATTCTGTACTGATGGGACAGCGTCCCTAGCACCTGATTCCTGGGTGGCTCTGGAAAACACTCCTGAGAACTGTGGAACCGAAGGAAGCTCGCCCCCGAGATGCCACATCCAATTTGTAATGGGAAATAAAGGTGTGAGGAGAGGACCAGGTAGCCACAGCACAAATGTCACTAATGGCAAGCTTAGAATAAAAAGCTGTTGAAGTAGCCATAGCCCTTGTAGAATGAGCCTTAACAGTGGTTGTAAGCTCTCTATTAGAAAGAAAATAAATATGACTGATACAGTCTCTGATCCACTTGGCAATAGTGACCTTCGTGACGGCTTTGCCCAATCTATTGTCTGAAAAGGACACAAATAACTGATCTGTTTTCCGTGTTTGGTGCGTCCTAAGTAGAAACGCAATTGTCTGTGAACATCTAATGAATGGAAGATGTATTCTGCTCTGTCTGAGTAATTGGGGAAGAAAACTGGAAGTTCCAAAGACTGTTGAAGACAGAAACTAGAACAAACTTTGGGAACAAAATATGGATTAGGCCTAAGGGATACTCTATCCTTGTGAAAAACCAGATACGGCGGTTTGACACATAGGGCTTGAAGTTCCGAAACTCTTCTGGCTGATGTAATAGCCACCAAAAAAGCAGTTTTTCAGGAAAGAAATTTCAAGTCAAAAGTTGATGCCGGTTCGAAGGGGGAAGAGGTCAAGGCACCTAATATGAAATTGAGATCCCATGGCGGAGCAGGATGAGAAACTGGAGGACGTAGCAGCCCAGCACCTTTCATGAAGGCTTTACACAACTTATTGCTCATCAAAGGTGGGTCTATACTTTTATGAAAATTAGAAATAGCTGCTAATTGAACCTTAATGGTAGAGACCGAAGAACCTTGATTGAATAGGGAAGCTAAGAATTTCAAAACGTCCGCCACCGGGGCAGTGATGGGATCTAATCCCCGGAGTTGGGCCCAAATGGCGAATCTCTTCCATTTACTATTATACATCTTCTTAGTCGAATTCTTGTGGGCCGAGGACAAGATATGTATAACGTCCGAGTCCAAAACCTGGTTCCTGACTATAGTCGGAAGTGGAGGAGCCAAGCTGTTAACTTCAGAGAGTGAAGGGACTGGTGAAGCTGTCCCGACTGGTGGATCAAGAGATCTGGAACCTGGTCAGGAACCATGGACCGTCCAATGCGTATTTCCGAAGAAATGGCAGCCAGACTTGACGAGGCCAGTATGGGGCAATTAAAATCATCTTGCACTGCAAGTGAATCGCCTTCTGGATCACCCTGGGGAGAAGGGGAACCGGTGGGAAGGCGTATAGTAAGCCGGTGGGCCACGCTTGGACTAGGGCGTCCTTGGGAAACCCCCCCGGAACCAGGGTAAGAGAAAAGAACTGTAGACATTTCGTGTTGAGGGGAGTTGCAAAGAGGTCGCAACAAGGAGTTCCCCATCTTCTGAAGATCTGAAATGCTACTCTGTCGTTCAGAGACCACTCATGCGGGGAAAGAATGGTTCTGCTCAGTCTGTCGGCTATCACATTGGATCTCCCCGGAATGTGTGTTGCTACCAAGAAACGGTTGGTTGCAACAGCCTAATTCCATACTTTCATGGCCTCTCTGCAAAGAGGGTAGGACCTGGTTCCTCCCTGCTTGTTTAGATACCAGACTACTGACATGTTGTCGGACTGAACGGCAATCATACCTTGGGGGAGGTAGTTGTGTAATGCTTGAAGTGATAGAAGCACTGCCCTCATTTCCAGTATGTTGATGTGTAGGGAACTCTCGTCGGGGTGCCACTTGCCTTGAACTGACCTGCCCAGGTAATGCCCCCCGCCCCGTCTGGGAGGCGTCCATAGTCAAAGTGGCCACTGGAGGAGGAAGAACGAAGGGTCGCCCCTGATCCACGTTGGAGGAGATCAGCCACCAACGGAGGTCCTGTTTGCACGTCTCCGTGATTATAATTTGGTGACTGAGAGGAAGCTCCTGATACGACCACTGGACCGACAGGAGCCACTGGAGAATCCTCATGTGTAATCTTGCTAAGGGGACGAGGAGAACGGTAGCCGACATGGAACCCAACAGTTGTAGGACCATCCTTGCTGGGGCTCGGCGTTTGAGGAGCAATGCTCGGACTTGAGATTGTAATGTTTTTATTCTCTCTGTAGGAAGAAAGACCCGCATTTGCTTTGAGTCTATCTCTACCCCGATAAACCGTATATGCTGAGATGGCAGCAACACAGACTTTGCCCAATTGAAGGTGATTCCTAGGGAGGTTCCTAGAGATATAGTGGTTGCTAGGTTCTGTAATAGTAGATGCCTGGAGGTGGCAGATAGGAGCCAGTCGTCTAGATACGGAAACACCTGGAATCCTAGACTCCTCAGGTGAGCAGTCACCACCGCCAAACATTTGGTGAACACCCTGGGGGCTGTGGTGAGACCAAAGGGCAGTACGCAGAACTGGAAATGACAGTCTCCCAGGCTGAAGCGCAGATGTCTCCTGGACGCCTGATTTACCTGAATGTGATAATAGGCGTCCTTGAGATCTATGGAGCACATCCAAACACCTTTCTCCAGTAGCGGGAGAATGGATTGTAAGGTGACCATCCGGAACTTGGACTTCTTGACTGATCGATTCAGGTTGCTGAGATCCAAAATGGGCCTCAAGTCCCTGGTCTTTTTTGGCACCAAAAAGAATTTTGAGTAAGTCCCTAATCCGGTCTGGTCTACGGGGACCGGTTGGATGACTCCTTTTGAAGCAGCTTTGAAATTTCGATGGCTGCAATATCCCGTTGACTGGGTGGCGGGTCCGGGATTTTCCTGGATGGAGGGGGGGGTGTGTGAAAAGGGAATGACGTAACCTCCGGCGATGATTCGGAGCACCCATTGGTCCTGAGTGATAATATCCCAGGCCTTTAGGTGCCTCGGCGACCCCGACTGGCTCCGGAGCTGCGCAGTCGGGCAATCCTTCAGGGATGCTGAGAGGTTGAAGAGCCACGAAAGGACTCGTGGTCTCCAGTGTTGCGGGGGCCTCTGCCGCCTCTGGGACGGCATCTTCCTGAAAAATTTCCCCCTCCTCTGCCTCTAGAAGGGGGATCGTCCTGCTGTGACGGGTAATTCTTCTGAGATTTACGGAACCACATTTTCCCTCCTCTTTCAGCCTTGGGATAAGGCCGAAAGGGAGAGGAAAACCGTGCCCCTACGGCAGACAAAGTCTTACCCTCTTGTTCACAGCAGGTCAAGGTGTCCTTTACCTTGGGTCCAAACAAAGAGGACCCATCAAAGGGAGCGTCGGCAAAGGAAGACTTGAAGGCCTCCGCAAAATGACACCGGTGGAGCCAGGCTTGTCTCCGTAGAGCAACGCCCGTACCCGCTGCTCTACTCGCCCCCTCGGCTGCATACGAAATGAGCCTCATGGACGAGTTCGATATCGACGATAGGGTAGCCAACTGAGAGCTAACCGTCTGGGCCAACTGCTCAGGCAGGTTACCAGAGAGGGTATCTGATAGTTCCTTGATCAGGTCCCTCTGAAGTCTAGTGAAGTGCGTGAGGTAATTCAGAGACCTTAATGTAAAGGCTGCTGAAGTAAGGGTGAGCTTCCCGTACCGGTCCATGCTCCTAGACTCCTTATTAGGAGGATGGACGGACGTCGAAGCCTCTGCCACATCTTGCTGGGTAGCAGATGCCACCACCATAGCATCTACAGCCACACCCTTGGTGAGAAATTCCTTTTCGGGCGCTGACAAAATTTGTTAGGCGAGCAGGCACCGGTTCCACAGAATCTGGATGTTCCCACGCCCTTCGAGAGATCAAATCCAGGAGCTCATCGAAGGGCGGAGACACCCAGGAGGCGGAGGGCTGAGCCCCGAAGGCCTTGAGGAACACCGACTCGTCAGCGGAAGGGGGTTTGGCCTGCCAGCCGCTTCGTTGTTTGAGGACTTCCAGGATGTCCGCAAAGGAGACATCATCCACGGACGACTTGGGGGACCCTTCCGCATCATCAAGATCGGTGTCGGAGGTGATAGACTCGTCAGGGGAGTCGACGTGCTTCCTCTTGCACTGTCTTTTTCTTGGGGGTTCCTCCGAAGACTCTTCAGAGGGACCTCCAGGAAGAGGGACCCCAATGGGGTGACCTCAGGCCCCAGGGCTCCGCTGTCTTGAGACAGGGGGACTACCAAGGACCCAGTCTCCATGCCTAGGGAAGGTGCCGGGGAGATGGTGGAGGTAGCCAAAGAAGATTTGGCCAAAGCACTCCTCATGGCTCTAAAGGCCGGACCCCAGAATCCTGGGAAGGTCCGACCCCAAAGCCATAACAGCAGGCGGCACTCCCGCAGCCGACGCCGAGAGAGGCTCGGAACCGAAAACATCGGTCCCGAAGCGTCACCCCCGGGGCCGACCGAGGAGGTCCGTGTACCGAACTCCGACCCGAAGGCCGGAGTAGGAGTAAGGGTCGGAGCCGACCCAGACACCTCCATCGGCTCCACCAGCACCGACTCCAACGGCGCCGGGGCTGTTGGAGGAGGAACCAAGGCTAAAGGGTGGACCATCGGCTCCGAAGCCGACTGGGTTGGAGCCGAAACTAGCTTTTGGAAGACTGGAGACTGAAAAAGCCTTTGGAGCACCCTGTCAATATCCGAATCGGACATCTTGGAAGACCGGGAGGAGATCGAACGGGTCCGACTAGACTTCTCCACCGGCTTCGAAGGACTGGGGGACCAGCTCCGAATTGTCTCGATCAAAATCGGTGCCGAAGGAGACTCCATTGTAATTTCCCTCGGTGCCGGAGAGGACTTCGGCGCCGAAGGGGAAGAGTCTGAGTGAACAATCCTCATCGGCTCCGAAATCAGCGGAGCCGATGAAGGTGACCCGTCTCTCGAAGCTCCAGCCATCGGCTCCGAAGCCAGAGGAGTCGAGGCTGGAGGCATCGAGGCAGACTGTTCCGCCCTCGGCTCCGAAGTCCGTGGAGCCGATGGAGAAGCCTGCCGAGATTTCTTGGTGGTCGGTTCCGACGGACTGGTCGGAGTCGACGATTTCTTTTTTTTGGAGGGAGAAGAGGAAGATAAGGCCTCTTCAAAAGAAGGTTTGATGAGTCCTTTTAGAATAAATTTATTTTTCCTCTCTTGGAGGACTCGAGAGGAAAAAGCGTGACACACACTACAAGACTCCTGAAGGTGTTTGGGTCCTAAACAGTACACGCATAGGGAGTGATCGTCCGTTACGGACATCTTGTAATTGCATCTAGTGCATTTTTTAAACCCAGAGGGTCTGTGCTCTTTTGACATAATGCCAAAACAGTTAGAAGAAAACACAGAAAGAATTGAAAAACCAGAACAATTTCACTTTACAGTAAAAAAATAGAAGTTAACAAAGGGTCACACAACAGGAGGGCCAAGAACCCTCTAACTAAAACGGGTACTTGACCACCTCACGAAACGCTACACCAAAAGGCTTACTCACGCACAAGGGGAAGGCCCCTCTAACTCAAACGGAAACCTTTCCCTGAAACACAGTTTTTTACCACAAAAAAAATTCAGAAAGCTCACTCATACACAACGATAGCCGTTAAAACAGCTTTTGGTTAAGTTTAAGAAAATTCCTGACAGAAAATTCTAATAAAGAAAGCACTTAGCTCAGCCAAGCTTGAGACTACGTCTTTGCTTTGTAAGCGGCAAACGAGATCTGGGGAATTGGTGGTGGTGCATCCTGGGATATAGAATAGCTCAGCCAATTAGAGACTTCGCTCTATAGTATAGCGTGCCGAGTCGGAGCCGAGGATCGGCTCCGAACCCATCAGTACAGAATGTAGGCGAGATAGGATCACATAACAT
Source organism: Protopterus annectens (assembly GCF_019279795.1). Taxonomy (NCBI): domain Eukaryota; kingdom Metazoa; phylum Chordata; order Ceratodontiformes; family Protopteridae; genus Protopterus; species Protopterus annectens. The sequence continues at coordinate 1,924,764,035 of NC_056731.1, read as the reverse complement.
CAATGGTTATGTATAGTATCCTGATTAAAGTTCAACATTTCGGCACACAGAGGTGTGACTGGTCATCACTATCCTTCTTGAGAAGTACAAAAAAACCATGACAGAAAACATTATTTATATTATATATAACAAAACCTAAAGTGTGACTTGTTGATGACACCAGTACCAATTTCCCGTCATTCATGAGACAAGATATTGTATAAAAACAAAAAACATCCATATAGGCTATGGATTCTAAATAATAATTCAATACAGGGCCAAACCATCATATAGGTTATAGAACTTTCTGGAGGAACTTATTCCTAATACTAATGACCATAAATGATAAACTTTCTAATAGAGCTTGTTCATAATAGTAATGGTCATATAATAACCTAGTGATAGTAAAAAGATGATATCCTATATCTAAGTTACTTATATTTGTTGTCCTGAAAGGACTATACAGATCCCAGTTTCCAAAATATTCACTTGTATAGTGTAGGTCAATGCCTTGAAGGGGAATGAGAGTCCCTATGTTAATACAGCATAAGCCTATTGTTTTCATGTGTGAATTCGAAAGTCCACATTTGTCAAAGGCATCTATACAGATTATACATCCATTGTACAATTATTAACATCAAATTTGAAACATGTTCCTTCTACTAACAATATAGGCTTCAATTTGTGCCTTAAAGTTAGTTATGCCAAGCAATCATATGTTACAGGTAGATAATCATATGGAATACTAAATCAAACAACTCTATATATGGAAACAAAATGATACCCTGATTCCTTGATAACAATTTATACATCTGTTCTGCTCAACAGTATTTGCACCTCATGTATGTCCAACCATTGTGACAATAAAAATATTTTTTGAAACATAAATCTATATATTTCAGACCAAACAAACCATCGTTAATAAAGAGATGTAAAATATATAGTAATATAATTGTCACAGTTCAGCAAACACGAATTAGTGTTCATTGATAAGCCTAGGCTTTCGTAAAGTAAATGAAAAAGTCTCCGGCACAATAAAGGATGTCCTTATAGTGTTGAAGCAGGCAGACCACTCGATAGGTACCAAATAACTTTAATCCAACAGTTCAATACATACGACAAAAAGCACAGTCCATAAACAGTACCCTGGAACGATTAAGCGCTTTCGTCTCCTTACAACGGAGACTTCATCAGAATAAATTGTGTAATTCAAAAATGCTTTTTATATACTCGTTAATTAACAATCAAACAATTAAATTCTTGTCAGCCTTAAAGCCATAGCGCTACTAAAAAATTTTTAAATAGGTAAAATTAGGTAAATTTCATTGCAGGGTACACATAATGCAAAGTATTCATTCCTACCCAAACACATTACCCACCCTATCAAAAACAAAAACTAAAACAAAAACAGAAACAGCAAAACCTACAAAACTACGAGCATTTAAGTCAGTTGCTGGCTGAATTTTGAAATAAAGTTTACATTAAGGTACAAGTGCAGAATCTCAAAATGCATTGACATAATAAGCTTAAATTCATAAACATTCCTATACACACTCTTAGGGAACCAGTGGCTAAAGACTTGTGACTAAAATCTTATAATGGACTTATAACTGGGAACTAAGAACTAAAAACTTCCTATCATCAATATCAAAGTTAACCCAAAACTCTTGAAAGTATAAGGAGCCTTACAAATAGTAGTAATATGTTCAATATTAATTTCTTCATATATAACAATAAATACATAAGCAAGATTAAATAAGTAAATATTAAACATGTAAAATTATCTACATAAATAATTACAAATATATAAAGATATCAGTGTATATAGTATGTCAATAAATATATATATATATATAAATATAAATCTATAAATATATAAATAAATATGTAAATGTTATGAACAAATATATAAAAGTATTTAAATATATCAATAAATAAATATATGGAAGCATCTGTATCAATATTAAAATTATTAAAATACTGTACAATTAAAAAACTGTACAATTAAAAAATGCCAGTATTTGCTTAGTTTTATTGCGTTATTGTACTCTACTGCGCTATATTATTTTGTGATTTTATAATTTTCGGGTCTGCGGCCAATAGTTTAAGTGCTGGGGTAATAGAAATGTGATCATTTAAACCTTTTTCACAACATGCATTCAATTTTAGCTGCCAAATCATTTCTCTATATTCTACCTTTGCTTCCCAGTCACCTCCTCTCTCCAAAGGTCCAACCACCTCAAGAACCCAGAATTTAAAATCAGCTTTTTCACATTTCATCACATGCCTGTATAAAGCATTATTCTCATTACGTCTGTTGATGTCTCTAATGTGTTCATAAATTCTGTTTTTTAATTTTCTTTCTGTTTTTCCAACGTAGTAGCTTTCACATTCCTTACAGAATACTAAATACACTACTCCCTTGGTGTAGCAACTACTATAATGTTTGGATATTAATTTGAGAGGGATGCTATGTATAGTAACCTCCTTACTCTCATGGATGTATAAGCATTGGGCACATCTCCCACACTTAAACGTTCCGTGTTTCCTACTGGCCCCATCTGTATAAGCCCCTTTTCTTTCCATTATGTTCTTAATGTTAAAATTTCTTCTAAAACTAAATTTCAAATTATTCTTAAAAACCTCAGTTCTAGTGGTCATGTGTTTAAACATATTCCAAATTTCATTCATACTTCTTCTGAACCACCCTGTACCATAAAAATAAGTTGTAGTTAAATATGGAGTATATTTAATTTCTTCAACCATCTTGGTATTACCGTTAGCAACAGAATTTTCAATAACCACAGTTTCTGTATTTAAAAGTGGAGTGTATTTGTTGTTGTTCTGCTTTTGGTATCTGTATTTGTTGTTGTTCTGCTTTTGGCATCTGTATTTGTTGTTGTTCTGCTTTCGTAAAGTAACTCAAAATGTACACCGCCACCCTCCGATAGTAATCGTTATGACATCTATTAAAACCAATGTCCAAATGTCTCTCCACCTCCACGAGGCATACAAAATATGAGTACAGTACCTTATAATCCACTAGAGTAGTATGTTGGGTTGATAATAAATACCAAAATCGCAAAAAATTGGCGGCACAGCCTTCTCACAAAAATGTAGTTGTATTGCCAAAAGGACGAGCGATAAACATATGAGTACAGTACCTTATATTCCGCTGATATGAGATGTTAAGTTGAAAATAGTAAGTCCCCAAGAAAATGGCAGCCCAGCGTTCTCGCAAATATATGGTTTATCGCTTGAAAGCCAAAAGCACTCCTTTAGTCCCAATGAACATATCCTGAAGTTAAATGACCATAAATGCTGGTACCTGCAAAAAGAAACTGTTAGCCCTCAGTTTTTTTCGGTATGACGAAAAACGTCAAAAGCTCCTCACTTAGTTCCTTTACGAACGCCAAACATATAATGCCTCCATCTGACAAAGATTCGTTGAGAAACCCAGATAACAATGCCCCTTAAACAGTTTTGATGCATAGCTCGGTTTTCCTATATTCCAAAGGTTAGTCTCCAGATAAACAGGGGAAACAAAATCCCCCTATATGAACCAGGTAGTGTTAGTATTGCAGCCAACAGCAAAGCCACCGAACAACAACTGGAACCTAATGCTTTGCAAGTGTGGTGTGCTCGGCCAAACCATTAACGAATCATACACCAGTATGCTCAGTTACCTCAGATCGAGTTTGCATGCAACATATAGAGAAAGAATAAGTCAGAGGCCATCTCTGCGCAGAACCCCTAATACACCACAAAGACCCAGAAGATCTGCCAGGAACCTTAGGAGGGGGTGGATGGGAGGGTGTGATGACTAGAAGAAGATCAACAACTCAGATGGAGCATTATGGTAAGACATAACTTCTTTATCTGAAGTTGTTAATTTTCTTCCTGTTCATTACTGATGGGACAGAGTCCCCAGCTACTTGGAGAACCTGGGTGGCCCTTATAGAAGAACATTCCTGAGAACCATTGAATCAAAGGCTGCTCTTCCCCTGGAGATCAGATCCAATTTGTAATGCTTGATAAAAAAGTGCGAGACTTAGCCCAAATGTCAGCTGCACAAATGTCATCCATGGAGGACCTGGAGTGGAAGGCAACAGATGATGCAATAGCCCTAGTTGAGTGAGCTTTGATTTGGCCAGGCTTAGATCCCTCCGTAAGTGAATATGTGAAGGCAATGCAATCCCAGAGCCATTTAGACAAAGTAACCTTTGATACTGCACCTCCCATTCTAGGGCCCGCAAAGGAAATGAAAAGCTGGTCTGACTTTCAAAATGATTTAGTTCTGTCCAGATAGAAGCGTAATTGTCTATGAACATCCAGGGAATGTAGGGAGTATTCTTCCTTGTTAGAATAATTTGGGAAAACACAGGGCGCTCAATGGACTGGTTAATTGAAAAATCAGAAATCACTTTGGGGAGAAAGGATGGGTTAGTCTGAACTGATACTCTGTCCTTATGAAAGATCAGATAAGGGCTCTTGATACATAATGCTTGTAATTCAGAAATTCGTCTTGCTGAAGTTATAGCCACCAGGAATAAGAATTTCCATGACAAGAATTTTAGATCACATGTAGCCGCAGTGGTATAGCAGTAGCGTTGTTGTTTTCACAGCAAGAGGTACTCCTGTTCGATTCTCGGCTCGAGTGACTTCTGTGTGGAGTCTGCACCATAAAAATCAACTGCCAATCATTAGCGGACCGGAGTTCCGCTGTGGCGACCCCTAACCGGGAAAAGACAAACAACAACATGTGGCAGCCGGCTCAAACGGGGCCATAGAGAGAGCCGGCAGAACACAGGACGAATTCCATGCCTCCACCGGCTGTCTGATGGGAGGCCTGCTGTGAAAAATACCCTTGAGGAAGGTCTTGCAAAGACGAGAGGAGATAAGTGGTACTCCTTCAGACCAGTTACGGAAGTTGGAAATAGCTGCTAGATGGACTCGAATGGTAGAAGCCAAGGCCCCTTTGTCGAACAACTCAGCCAAATAATGAACAGTGGCTACAGGGGCTGAGAACGGATCTAGCTTCTGATAAGGTGACCAAATAGAGAATCTTTTCCATTTATCCCTGTAAAGTTTTCCTGGTGGATGGTTTATGAGAAGCCAAAATAATATCCCGGACGGGTGAAGAGAGGATTTCCTGTCTGGCAACTAACGGAAGTGGAGAAACCAAGCTGTCAGCTTGAGGGGTGGACAGATTCGGGGGAGTCAGCCCTTGTGGGTGAGAAATTAGGTCCTGATGAGTGTCTAGGATCCAAGGAGGTTGTAATAGATGAGGTCGAAGGAAGGGAAACCACACTTGACGAGGCCAGAACGAAGCAATAAGGATCACTCTGCTTCTCAACCGAATAGCTTTCCGCAGAACAAGGGGAATCAGAGGATAACCATAAAGGAGACCCATGGGCCATGGACTAGAGCATCTCTTGGTGACTCCCTGAGAGGGAGAAAGAGGGCAAAGTAGCTGCTGCATTTTGTAGTTGAAGTGGAAGCGAAAAGGCCGCAGAATGGCTGGCCCCAGCGGCTGAAAATTTCCATCGCTACACTTGGGTTGAGAGACCATTCATGAGGATGAAGAATGCATCTGCTCAGTCTGTCAGCAATCATGTTGGAGCTCCCTGGGATATGCATTGCGATCAGGAAGTGTTTGGAAGCTATCGCGCTCACTGCCAGATTCTCATGGCTTCGCGACAAAGGGGGTAAGATTTGGTCCCTCCCTGCTTATGTACCAGAACACAGACATGTGACAGCAATCGTTCCGGACAGAAGGAGCAGATGAAAACCTTGCAATGCCAACAGCAACGCTCTTAACTTCAGGACATTGATATGCAAATTGACCTCTACATCGGACCACGTGTCTTGGACTGACTTTCCCTAGAAGTGGCCCTCCCACCCCATCAGGGAAGCATCCGTGGTCACCATGGTGCTGGGCTGTGGAACCTGGAAGGGACGACACCAACGATGTTCATCTGTACTCTTCCACCAGAGGAGATCTTGTTTGCAAATGTTGGTGATGAGAATCTTTGAGCTCGGGGTGAAGGTTGGGTATCCACTGGGCCTGAAAAAGCCATTGTAGTAATCTCATTTGTAGTCTGGCTAAGGGAACTATGGGGATGGGCTGCAGCCATAGATCCCAAGACTTGAAGAATTTCCCTTGCAGACACCTTGCTTTGAGTATCACCTGAACTCGTTCCCTGAGTCTCTGAAGCCTGTGGAGAGGAAGTCAGATTAGGCTTGACTGGGTGTTGAATATTGCCCCTATGAATTCCAGTTGTTGTGATGGTTGAAGGTTTGATTTCTCCCAGTATATGGTGATGCCTAATGACTCCGCTAGAGCCAATTTGTAGCAGAGGGCCCTGACCAGAAGACGCTTGGTGGGGCGTAGAGGAATCAATTGTCTAGGTATGGAAACACCTGGAATCCCTGAAGTCTCAGATCAGCTGTTACCACTGCAAGACATTTTGTGAACACTCTGGGGGCCGGAGAGACCGAAAGGCAGGGCTCTGAATTGGTAGTGACTGGCTCCCAACCGGAAGCGAAGGAGGCTCCTGGAGTGCTTGCTCATCTTGATACGGTAATATGCATCTCGGAGATCTAATGAGCACATCCACACACCCTCCTGCAGAAAGGGGAGGATGGATTGAATCGTGACCATGCGGAACTTAGTCTGAACTACTGATTTTAGTTGGCTGAGATCCACAATGGGCCTCCAAGTCCCCTGTTTTCTTTGGCACCAAAAATAATCTTGAGTAGAACCCTGACTCGCAGTGACCTGAGGGGGACCTGTTGGATGGCTCGTTTTTGAAACAGCTTTCGTATTTAGGAAGCTTCCTCCCTTTGACTGGGTGGAACATCGGGAAGGGATTTCGGAGGTCTTGGATAGGATATTAGTGGAATATGGTAGCCTCTGGTAATGATTCTCTGCACACACTGATCATTTGTAATGAAGAGCCAGGCAGCTTGGTGCAGAGATAAACGCACCCCGACTGCTTCCAGAGGAAAACAATCGGGCAGCGCCTCAGGAGCGCTGATATGGTCTACCTGAGAAAGAATCTCTGGATCCTTGGTTCCGGGGACCCCCTCTGCCCTGAAAGGGACATCTTCCATTATTGGAAACCCCTCTGCCTCTGGAGGAGTCCTCACCATGTGCGTCTTGGAAAGGACCTTGAGACTTCTTGTGCCACATCTTTCCGCTCCTCTGATTCCTGGAGAAGGAATGCTGAAGTTTGGAAAAGCATAGCACAATGGCAGACAAGGTCTTCCATTCTTGCTTGCGCCTAGAGGGCCAAGAGCAAAAGGCCTGCAGGAATACGGATTCCTCTGAGGAAGGGTTTGAGGACTTCCAGTCACCCCTCTGTTTCAAGATTTCCATGATGTCCCCAAAGGAGACATCGTCAAGGGGTGACCGAGGGGCCCTTCCCCATCATCTTCGTCCGTATCCTCTGTGAGGGACTCCTCTGAGGAGTCCGTGTGTTTCCTCTTACACACCCGTTTCCGAGGGGATTCTTCGGTGGGAATATCTGAAGACTCGGAAAAGGGAAATGTCCCGGACAGAGTTCTCCTGGGCCTTGTGCTCTCGGAGTACTGGGGGGGGGGCCTTTGACAGCTGCGGCTCAGAGGGAACTGGGGAAATAACCAACTGTGGAGGATTGCTAGCAGCAAGTGCCCTTTCCATCACCCGGAAAGTGGGCCCGCCCGAAAAGGAAAGGGAGCCCAGAACAGAAGACGACAAAATCAGAACTGGGGTCACACCCCGCTCCAGATGGTCCACCCCTGGGGACGGAGCCTCAAGCAAAACTAGAGAGGTAGTCACCCTCTGATCCGAAGTCAGGGCCGACACGACTGTTGGAACCAGGGGCTCCACCCCCCCCCAAGCATGATACTGAGAAAGGGTGGGTTCCGACAGAACCGGCACCCAAAGAGATCTCGGAGCCTCAGACAGAGTTGTTGGCGCCGAGGAAGGAATTCCTCTAGTAAAAGTTGGACAGATGAGCCTTGGAACAGAGGGGATCCAAGGGAGGAGAGTAAGTAGGGGTTGCTGGAGAAATAGACCCAAAGCCAGGAGTGGGATAGGGTCTAGACGGATTTGAGATTCCCCTGGCAGTCAGCAGCTGATCAGAAAGGCGCACCACATCCAATTCGTAAAGGCTCTTGGTGGATCTTACCAATGTCCCTGAGGAGGAATCAGGCCAGTCCAAAAAGGGGCTGCAGGCTTGTCCAGCAAATGGGTCCACAATGGAAGAGTATCGGGTCCATGGTGTGTCGCAGAATGGCACAGACGATTCCAATTTTGCAACAGGTAATAACAGTATGGTCGGAGCCGTGAACGGGCTCACATCCCAAGTCACTATAGAGGTGGATGACAGGAACAGTTCTGAGGTAGATGTTGGAACCGATGTCGGAGCCGAAACGGGTGATGTCGGTGCCGATAAAGAAATCAATACGCTGGTCGGTACCGAGGCTGTAGACAGTGCTGTAATTGTTGGTGCCAGGGTAAGCACCGATGAGGCGACCTTGGTAAACTTAGTTGGAGCTGAGCTCGGAGCCGATGTAGTAGTCGGCACCGAGGAGGCAGAACGGTGTTCAGATGAGGACTTATGGGCCTTGTGTTTGTGTCCTTTACCTCTGTCACCAGCCGGTGAAGAGGGGTCCGATCGAGGACGTTTCTTGTCCAAAAGAGAGGATGAGACCTCCATCGCAGAAATAGCCTTCGAAAAAGGCGAAGCAAACAGGCCCTTTAAGTTTGTTACGACATTCATTCAGCATCCGCTGACTGAAACTAGCACAAATATCACACGGGGGTTTCTCCGACAAATGTGGAACCCTCAAGCAGTACACACATTCTTCATGGAGGTCACTATTCAGTAGTTTACCACTGCAAGAAGAGCAGTGTTTAAACCTCGCAGTTCCCTTCTTTTCAGACATCCCAGAACACACTCTTGCACAAAAAGGAAAGAGAGATATAGGAAATACGAACAATGATAAGATACCACAAAGTTAGAAATACCAAGAAATTACCAATGGTAAGAGAGAAATACCTGTGGGTAGAGCTGAAGCAATACAGAAAATCAAGAACAGATTCTAAAAGGAGAAAAACTTTTTCAAAACTAATAAATATATCTAAAAAACACTTAACTGGAGAGCTCGGTGAAACACTGCTATATGGCTGCGCGGCAAACGAGATCTGAGGTACCTGAAGGGCATTGTGGGTAGCAGCTTAGCTCGAGAGTTTTTGGTGCACGCAAGCTTGGTATAAGGCCAGCTCGGAACCGAACCCATCAGTGATGAATAGGAAGAAGATTAACAACTTCAGATTAGTATTTCACCATTACTGTAAATGAATTTTTTTTTAACAATGGCAGTCTTTATTACACTGTCAATAACTTTTCTATGGCTGCATCTAATACTGTGATTCACAAGATTAGTTAAAAAGTTTGCCAATCAATATCACAGGCAGACAGCTGCATATCCCAATAACTGAGAAAAACCATAGCTATGTTTTATATTGCTTTTAAAAGTACAATAATATGCAATTTCAAATTCTATGGAATTATGATCAGTCATACCTCTCAACTTCTTAGAGCAAGAAATCTGGACAAAGCCATAAATAAAAAGTGGGACAAAGGCCCAAAAATAGGGACAATTTTTAGATATTCGGCGTACAAACTTAAAACAGTTGATAGAATAACAGGTTTTACATTGGTATGGATTTTCTGAATGGTATAAAGTCTGAAACTCAAATGTCTGTCATAAGTTTTTAACTTCAGTCTTTAATGATTGGCCACTAATTTGCCAAAAAAACACATTTTTATGAAAAATGGACGAAAAATATGAGGCAAAATATCTGGACATTCTGTGAAAATCTGTACAGTTGAGAGGTATGTCTGTCATCCCTGTTGGATTATGGATTAAAACAGGGATGTCAGTGGCTACAATACCTAAAAATACCTAAAAGATTGTTTCCTCTTGTCATTCACAAGATGTACATCACGATACGATAAGATGTCAAACAACTTGGAGCAGAAAACAGCTGCTAAGTCACTTCAACTTGACTTCAGGGTAGCTGAAATCCCCCCCAGTAAGACATTTTTGAAGTCTAAACTGCTGTTCAGTTTTAATAAATATTTAAAATGAGTTGTGTTAACAAGAACAGGTCTTTTATATTTATTACTCAACAGCTTGTCATTTTTCAAGCAGCTGTGTATACAGTACAGTTGAGTACGAACTCATCATAGCAGTATTCTAAATTATTACGTTATCTAGCCAATTAATCTAGACATCTGGCTGGGGTACCAAACCAAGAAACATCAACAGAACCATATGTCCAACGTATGATCAAAGCCTGTAGATACACAAGTGGATGAATGAGTGTAAATCCTCAGACTATCTCCTAGCAAGTAAGCCATCTGAAGCCTGAAGAAAAAATCATCCAGCTAAGAGGGGAAAAAGCAAGCAGGATATGTTCCCTTCTTGGTCCATGAGGGGAAAAATCTGCAGCTAGCAGCAGCAGTAAAAGCATACCCAATCTCCATCTTAATTAACAGAACTATAACCGAATCTGCTATTCCTTCCCTCTGGAAAGTCTCCCATATCATTCCACTGCATAAAGGAGGAAACACTAACGAACTTTCTAACTTCCGTCCTATAGCCTTACTATCACCACTAACTAAAATTACGGAACGTTGTATACACCATCAACTTTTGAATCATCTTCTACATAATAACCTACTTGCAGACTCCCAACATGATTTTAGACCTTTCCATAGCACTTCCACTGCTCTTCTCTCTTTTACAGATTCCATCAACAAAAATCGCAACAACAACCTATTCTCCTCTGCTTTATTTCTCGACCTCTCTAAAGCCTTTGATATGGTGAACCATCACCTTCTGCTAGACACTTTGAAATCTCTTTCTCTTGACTCTTTGGCATTGCGCTGGTTTAACTCCTATTTGAAAGACAGAAGACAAGCAAGTCCTTTGGGACAGCCATTTATTCTCTCAGCTCCCAGTCACCATCGAGGTCCCCCAAGGATCCATCTTAGGTCCCCTTCTCTTCTCCATTTTTATAAATAACCTGTCTACTTCCCTCCCAACATCCACATGCATTCAGTATGCAGATGATTCAACACTCATCTGTATTGCTGTATCTCCGGCTGAACTTCATTCTTCCACCCAAAAAGTCTTTACAGCAGCAGAAAAATGGTTCCAACATATCTGTCTCCTGCTTGATCCCCAAAAAAAAAACAAATTACTACTTTTTTCTCCAACCCTTAAGTCTGCCCCTCTCTCCTTTTCTATTGTCTCTGACAATGGCACTATCATAACACCTGATTGTTCCACTAAACTACTAGGGTTTACAATAGATAATCAACTAAACTTTGATTCCCACATCAACCTAACCATCAAAGCTGTTAATAAAAAGATAGGTGCCCTCTACAGACTTAAACCCTTTCTTTCAGCAACTACCAGGGTGTCGCTAGCCCAAACTCATCTCATCTCTACATTATTGTATGCCTCTCCATCTTTTATCAACCTATCAAAATCTAACATTCAGAAACTAGCCACATCCTACCATAGCATTGCCAGGTTTGCCACAGGCTCCCCATTTCGTACCCATCATTGTTTTAATCTCAAAAAACTTGGCTGGCTTGAACTTCAAAATCTTATTCTTCTACATCAATTAGTTATCACCCATAAATGTCTCTATTACCCTACTAATACACCCATACTTAACAACCTTGTGGCCCCTTACAGGAATCTTACTTCCCTTCGCTCAGCTAACAAACTGCTACTCTCAAATCACACAATAAATCTGGTGACTCCTTGTTCACAAATGTTGTTGGCTCGTACTGGAATAAACTTCTCATTGTACTGACACTTTAGTCTCATCACAACTTTTTAAGAAACAATTAAAGAACTATTTCAAATCTCAGTGACTTTGCCCTTGCTCAAATCCTGACTGACCCCAGCATCCAACTTCCATTATAGTTCCCTCCTTTGCCTGTTGCTATACATCCATCTTTTCTACTTGTCTCTCTAATTATTACTACTCCTCCTCTGCAGCTCTCCTGGCATCCACATGGATATTACTATTCCTATGATGTCACTTTCTCATTTACACTAGATATATTACTACAACCTGTTATCTCACCTTCTATTTAAACCTTGTATTTTGATTCCTACTGTACAAGTCTGGGTCTTAAAACTATTTGCTCTGGCACAAAATGTTTATTATATCTGTTAATATTGTAAATATTGTATAGAATCTAGTGTCTGTTTATTTTTTTCATTACAATTCCTGCTACTGTAGAGAGTATGGGATTAGGGATCCTCGTATTTTTTTTCTGTTAAATTGCTACTGTTCTGTTAAATTGCTGGAATAGTTCTGTAGTTACTTACATTTTAGTCTCTTACTGTGCTGTTTTATTTACTAGTATATAGTGGAGCTTTTCTCCTCGGGCCTCTGCTGAAAATGGACATGTATCCAGCCAGACTAGCCCGGTTAACAAATGTAAAATAAAAGAGAAAAATAAAAAAAAACAAAGACAATTAGAGACAAGGTAGGGTGGGAAGGAATACTGCGACAATGATAAGTAGGACACCTGCTGTTAAGTTCTTACATAACTGTACTACTTCATTCCTTAGATCACTGTTGCAGTATTCCAAACTATTGGGTGATTTTCAAAGCTTATGATTAAAGAAGGGTGGTAGGATGCTATAGAGGAGAAAGTACAGTTGTGTACACTTACCATAAATGTACATGTTCGAGTGTATTTCACTGTTGCAGTCATCACACTTGGGTTATCTGCCTGCAGGTAGCCCTCAGTTGAACCGAGAATGGTTCTAGAATTAATCCCCTTGTAAAAGGCTTCAGATGAGGCTATTGTTGTGCCTTTACTGGAGAGATAATGGGTTTGCCATGCTGACTGTGTGGCAAAGGGCAATGGATTTGGAGACTCAATTAGAAATAGTTTGTTTAGAAACTTGGTTTCCTAGTTTTGAATCCTGGAACGAGACAAAGTTGGTCCAATCTGTGGATATCTTTTGTCTTATCTAGGTAAGATCTGAGTTGTCTATGGACATCAAGGGGAATGAAGGATCCCCCAAACAAATTTGGTAGATTAATAGCCTGATTAAGGGACAGTTCATTCACCACTTTAGGCATGAAAGAGGGACTGGTCCTTAATGGCATCCGATCCTTGTGAAAAATAAGGACGTGAGGGATAGCCATAAGGGTCTGCAGTTCTAACACACTTCTGGCAAAAGGGAGGGTTACGTAAAGAATTGACAGAAGCAGAAACCACTGGCTTGAAGGGAAGTAGAGTAAGTTTCTCAAACACAAAACTGACGTCCCAAGCAGGGGAATAGCTTTCCTATGTGGTTTCAGGTGGAAAGTACAGTTGTGTACCTACCATAAATGTAGATGTTCGAATGCATGCTGGCAGGCTACCCGCAGTCGGCCAGAGTTCCAAAGTCTATTCACAGCATGGCAAATCAGTGCCTAAGGGCGTTAGGCCTCATTCAACCAGAGCAGCAGCCACTTCAGCAGCCTTCCTCATTCAACCAGAGCAGCAGCCACTTCAGCAGCCTTCCTCAGAGGAGTACCAACCAAAGACATCTTAGAGGCTGCAACTTGGAGTTCAGTGCATACTTTTACAAAGCACTATCACTTACCTCTCTACTCTAAATCCAGGGCAGGCTTTGCCACTGCAGTTCTGCAGGGCCTGATAGCCTCTCCTAATCCTATTTAGCACCAGCCTCCCAACCTTAGCTTTGGGATTCTACCCAATTGTAATAACTGCAACAGTGGAACACGAACATAGTACAGTTGTGTACCTACCACAAATGTAGATGTTCAAGTATATTCACTGTTGCAGTCCAGGTTACCCTCCCACCATCCCCCTTTTCCTTGCTAGGACTTATCTGTACTTCTCTATTCTATACAACCTATGTGGTGTATTTGCTTGTAGATGAAGGAAAAGTTGTTTTTTGTGTATGCATGCTTATTGGCATAATTTTGCCTACCATTTTAGGGGCATCTGACATCTCGGGCAAGAAAAACTGAAGAAAATGGCGTCGGCTGCATCTTTTATATCCCTAGTGCACTGACGTCAGGGAGGAGGCGACAGCAACCGATGCCGGACCTAGACTTTGGAACTCAGGCTGACTGCAGGTAGTCTGCCAGCAGAATAACCCAATTGTAATGACTGCAACAGTAAAACACGATGAACTTCACACCTTCAGGAAACTGTTTAACCTCTAGCCTAGTCACAAGACGGGGATCCAAAGGTAAACAAGCAGATATAGTTGAAATGTGTGCTTTAACAGGCAAGTATGTTACACGAGACTTCAGCAGCTCAGACAGGACAGGACCAGTGGGGTATTAGCTGCAACTGGGTCCTGTTTTTTTTTTTTTTTTAAGACAGCATATTGAAAATCTTTTCCATTTAGTTATGTAAGATTTTCTGATAGAAGGTTTCCTTGTCTCCTGGAAAACCTTCAGCACGTCCTCAGAGAATTGATGCGTAAAAAGGATCAAACTCCTACCATCCATATGGTAAGACTAATGGATGGTAGGTTTGGACGAAGAAACAAGTCCTTCCTCTGTGTGAGCAAGTACACAATGGGAGGTTTCTGGTGATGGCCCTTGGCTAAATGAAAGAGAAGGGAGAACCAACACTGCCTTGGCCAAATGGGAGTCACCAATAGGATGTTTGGGCATTCCTTTTATATCTTTAGTAAGACCTTGAGAAGAAGGGGAACTGGAAAGAAGGCATAAAGATACTTCCCTTTCAAGGACAAGTCAATGCATCTACTTTCCAAGCTTGAAGTCCTTGTACAGAAATATGGAAGTTATTTATTGTTGTTGATGATGAAGGTAAATAGATCTGTGGCACCTCCCATTTATGTACCATGTCTAGGAAGATACTCCTGTTTAACATCCATTTGTGTGTGCGTGTGTGGGGGGGTGTCTACCCTTGATATGCTTACAATGTCTGCTAAAACACTATCCTGTGAAGAAAAGTAAATTGCTTGGAGAGTGAGATCAGATATTTGCTTTTGTGGCCTGCTCCCAATCTAAGACAGTCGGTTGGCACAGTTTAACATCTGGTGCCCCCGTTCATGTAGAACATCGATGTCTGTGCTGTGACAGAAACCTGGTTCAAGGCTCCTGAGAGCACCCCAGCACTATCAGGTTTTACCTCATATCATGCGTTCCGGCCCCAAAATCCGGACAATACCAAGAAAGGAGGAGGGGTATCCATATTCATCAAGGACACCCACACCTCAAGACTGGTGGCAACGCACGATGCATCGGAGACCATCCAGGTGCAATTAACCATAGGCAAGACTGCTCTGCAAATTGTAGCATGTTACAGGCCACCCTCACAAACTCAGGAACCTCACATGGCCTTCCTGAAAACACGAGAGGGGATAAATGTATCACCAAACACCATCATACTAGGTGGCTTCAATTACCCTAATATAGACTGGGAACACTACTCAAGCCCAAACACCCTAGCCCAAAAGTTCCTGGAATTCATAAACTCAAATGCCATGGAACAACTAGTCACCATCCCCACAAGAGGAGATAACATACTTGATCTCATCATCACGAACATGGGAGCACAATGTTCAACACCGAAGTATACCCTCACTGGTGAGATCAGATCACAAACTAATCTCGCTGGAGGTCCTCATCCCACCCCCACCTGAAATAAAAAGACCACAGTAAAGAACTGAAAGCCAACTTCACACTTCTAAAGACTAGTGTGGTCTCCTTTAAGGCCCCGAGCCGGTGGAAAACAGTACTCAAGCCGCTGAATCACTTACAAATGCCTTCTACCAGCACCTGCAGGACTGCATGGATAAGGCAATCCCAAGCAAAACAAAGACTCTTTGTACCAAAGGCAAGCCCAGTCTGGTGGACCCCAGCCATAAACAAACTCTACAACAAAAGGAGGAAGCTACTACAAGATAGAGCAAAATCCTTAAAAGGTAAGACACCCTTGATCACTATAAGTAAAAACTAAGAGCTCTCATAAAATCATCCAAAGCAAATTTTGAGAGAAAAATAGCTAAAGACTCAAAAGACAATCATAAGGCCTTCTTTAGCTATGTTAGAAACCTGGGAGGAAACTCCCAGATATGCTCAGAACTAATTCAAAATGATGTGAAGATTACTGATCCTACAGACATTGCCAACATACTGGCTGACAGGTTCAGTGCAAACTTCTCCCCTCTCCCCAAAGGTGAGATATCTATACCAAACGATTGCAGCCCCCAAACATTTCCATTAGAACTGCTGACTCGAAAGCAGAAGACACAGCTTCCATGGGACCCGATGGTGTCCCCGGCTGTGTGCTCCACTAAGTCAACGAGGAATTAAAGCCACAGCTAGGACAGCTGTTTAATCAAAGTCTTACCTCTGGATACACTGCAACTGTGGTCCCACTTCACAAAGGCGGTGCCTCCACCGACCCTGGAAATTACTGACCCATTAGCTTGACAAGCCTTATCTGCAAAGCCATGGAGAGGATCATAATGGACCTCATAAATAAAGACATAGGGAATTTGCAGACCTTGGATCCAACCCAGTTTGGCTTTGTCAAAGGCAGATCATGCCTTTTAAACTTGGTTGACTTTTGAAACAGTCACCAAAGCCATTGATGAGGGAAAGGCAGTCCATACAGCCTACCTTGATCTGGCAAAGGCCTTTGATACAATACCCCACTCGGGTATCATTGAAAAACTCATCAGCTTAAATGTTAACCCATACATCACAAGATGGGTTGCAAACTGGCTGAGTGACAGAACCCACAGGGTCAGAGTTGCTGGCGCCATGTCAGACTCAAAGCCTGTCACAAGTGGTGTCCCACAGGGCTCAATCCTGGGCCCACTCTTGTTTGGCATCTACTTTGTACAAGCAAACACAGGAGGGTTATGGCTGACAAAGTTTGCAGATGACTGCAAACTGGGCCATAGTAGAAAACACATCTGACACAGATATCCTTCAGAAGGGTCTCACAGAAACGGATAACTGGTGCCAGAGCCATGGCCTAAAGTTAAATGCCAAAATGCATAGTCATCCTTCGGAAAAACAAGGTTACCCTAGCTACCAAATAGGTGGCAATCCACTGAGCACAGAAGAAGTTATCAGGGACCTGGGGACCCAGGTTGATAGTAGTCTGTCATTCGACACCCATGTAGCTAAAGTAGTTAGGAAGACCTTCTACATTGCCCACCTTATCATGAAGGGATTCTCATCTAGATCAAGGGAGGTCATGGTCTCCCTTTACTCATCACTCATCAGACCAATGATTGAGTACAATGCCCCATTCGGAATGTATCTGACCCGACACTTGCAGCAGCTGGAGAGGCCACAAAAGTTCCTCACCAAAAGGATAAAGGGTCTCAAAAATCTGTCCTATGCTGCCCGACTGAAAGAACTCCAGCTCTATTCAGTCGCCACCGCTTGCTCAGAGGTGACCTTTGCCTAACATACAAGGCCATGTCAAACCCAGATTTGATGAATATGCTTCACCTCAAAAATCTAGATCCATCAGAGCCACAAGGGCGGAGACTTAAACCTCAACACGGCTATTAATAGGACGTGCTGGAGGGATAGATTCATCACCCAAAGACTCCCTATGCTGTGGAACAAAATCCCGTTATATGTGAGGCAGAGCACTGGCCTTGTTCAAGAGAAATCTTGACCAATGGATGGGAGATCGCAGATATACCCCAGGGATTACCTCAGTGTCACTGCTCGACAGAGGCACAGCAAAATAATGGGTATAGTTCCCCATACTAAAGGGGTGGCGTAAGCCACAAAACGATGGGCTAGGCTTGTAAATACCCTCGGGCAGATAGCCTAGTATGAACCTATGAACCTAGGACTGTAGTGTTATGTGAAAACACTTTAAAGGACTTTGTTTCCAATGATGGCTGAAGGTATGCACAGCCTGCAGTAGTGCTCTCATTTCCTTCAGACTGCTGTGCTCTGGTCTTATGTTTCTTAGTCCACTGTCCCTGAACTGTCAGGTTGCCTGTCCAGATGCTCTATGCACTGTTTGATGCACCTGTGTGCAGCTCCTGCTTTAGTGTTGCAATTTGAAAGGTAGCCCAGGGTTGAGCTTTACTTGTGCTGTCCACAAAAGGATTTCCATCTTTAAGAAAGGTAGGAATGGAAGGAGAGTATCTAATGGCTGCAAACACTGGGACCAGGTTAACTTCAGGTACCACTGGTCTTCCTCATCTGCAATCGGGCAAAAGAAACCAAGGGTATGGTCGCTGCCGTAACTACAGGAACTCTGGAGAATTCCCCTGCTTACAGGAATGGCGGAAGAAGAGACAGAAAGTAACTGGACAGCCTTTCCATTTTGCTGGTGGTATGATCACCTGCATAAGTTTGGTGTTAAGTCTGCACCCCCTGCATGAGACTGGTGTTAAGAATGTACCCCTCTAGAATATCTCTTGGGCTAGGGGTTATTGCAGACTTTTGACGTTGACTGTGAATTCCAAGCCGTGGACAAGGCACAGGGTGAAGCTGAAGTGTGCCAAGAGTATCTGCTGAAAAGGTTCTGTATTAATAGGTCATCCATGAAGGGCAATATCTGTATTTCCTGTGTTCTGTAAAAGGCTATGATGGGGGGCAGCATTTTGTGCATACTCTTAAGGCCCAAAGGGTCAAGCAGAGATCTGAAAATGTGATGAGCCAGCAGAAAGCCTCAAAATTTCCTGTAAGCACAGTGGATGAGAATGTGAAGATAGGTAATTTTTTTTATGTCAGAAGACACTAAGAAGTGCCTGAGGTAGAATGACAGATAACTGTCTGTAGAGAAAACATTTTGAAGAAAGTAACCTGTAGAAAAGTTTTGACAGTGGAGAGCTCCAGAACTGGTCTCCAGTTTCCTCCTCTTCCTGATACAGTAAACTCTCAGTTAACTGGAGCTCAAGCAACCAGAAATATATTGAAGAAATACAGTACAGTATGAATAACGTTTTTAGAATTTTAAAAAGGAAGACGCAAATAAATTCCTCTTTCTCCAATCTGAGAACAAGTCAAAACAAACAACTCAAACCATTAAAATGTCAACAGTCGCTCCATACTCAGTTTGCATCAGGCTGCACATTCTCTCTCCGATCTCACACACAGTGTCTTCAGCTTTCATACATGCATGCACTCACTCTCTCTCCGATCTCTCACACACGCACACACTTCAGCTTTCATACATCTCTCCGATCTCTCACACACTTTTACTTCTACTTTCATTCACTCATGCTTTCTCTCTCCGATCTCTCACACAAACCCTCTTCAGCTTTCATACATCCTTCCAATCTCTCACACGCAGTCGCTTCTGCTTTCATACATTCATTCACTCTCTCTCTCTCTATTCAATTCCAGTCCATTCAACGTACCACTGAAAATCACTCCATGTCACGCTTTCTAGTGGAAAAAAGAAGTTATGTCTTACCATAACATTCCATCTGTGGTGTTGATTTTTGTTCATTCATTACTGACGGGTTAACGATTCCATCCTCAGAACCAAGCCAGCCAATATCAAGCTCGCATCAGCCAAAAACTCTCGAACCAAGGTCCTACCCAGAATGCTCTACTCCTCGTTATCTCCGATCGAGTTTGCAAGTTGATAGATAAAAGTAGAGGCTACTTCTGGTCATAACAGACCTACCAGATAGGAGTACATGAGATCAACAAAGAACCTCCAGATGGGGGATGGAGGGTGGGAAGTAATGAATGAACGAAGATCAACAACACAGATGGAACGTTATGGTAAGACCTAACTTCTTTATCTGATGTTGTTAATCTTCGTTCATTCCTTACTGATGGGACAGAGTTCCCAGCTACCTGTATTCCTGGGTGGCCCTCATGGAAGGACATTCCTGAGCACCATGGAACCAAAGGAAGCTCTACCTCTGGAGGCCAAGCCCAATTTGTAATGAAGAATAAATTTATGTGGTTTAGCCCAAGTTGCAGCTGAGCAAATATCACTGAGGGAAGCCTTAGCATGGAAAACTGCTGAAGTTGCCATAGATCTTGTAGAATGTGCTTTTACTCTATGAGGCAATGTGACATTGTTTTTGTTGTAGATAAAGGTGATACAATTTCTCAACCATGAAGCCAACTTTTGATACAGGATGACCCCGTCTAAGTCCAGAAAAAGCCAGAAACAGTTGGTCTGATTTATGGGTAGATTTTGTTCTGTCCAGATAAAATCATACTTGCCTATGAAGATCCTGCAAGCAATACTCTCCCTTGTTAGAATGGTTAGGAAAGAACATTGGGAGATCAATAGACTGGTTGATAGATCGCTCTGACACCACTTTTGGTAAAACTGGTTCTAAGTGATACCCTATCCTTATGGAAGATAAGATAAGGAGGTTTGATGCATAAGGCCTGAAGTTCTGACAATTGTCTGGCCGATGTGATTGCAGTCAGAAACAAAGTTTTCCAAGAGAGACATCTTGCATCACAAGAGGATGCGGGTTCAAAGGGTGGAGCTGTTAAGGCTTGCATAACCAAAGCCAAATCCCAAGGTTGTACAGGTTCATAGGTTCATACTAGGCTATCTGCCCTGGGGCAATTATAAGCCTAGCCTGATTCTGTATGGCTTACGCCACCCCTTGATTTGAGTATACTGTGCCCTTTTTAAGGTTTAGTTTACTGTGCCTCTGTCTAATAGTGACACGGGAGTAATCCCTGGGACAAACCTACGATCCCCCATCCACCTATCGAGATTTTTCTTGAAGAGATTCAGTGAGGTGCTCTGCCTCACATGAACTGGAATTCTATTCCAGAAGGAGCCTCTGAGTTATGAACCTGTCCCTCCAGCAAGTTCTATTTATTTCTGTGCTGAGGTTCAAGTCCCTCGGATTTAGATTTACTAAGGTGGAGCATGTCCATTAATTCTGGATTTGACATAGCTTTGTATGTCAGGCATAGATCGCCAAAGTAGGCGGTATGCAACTGAGTAAAGCTGGAGTTTTTTAACCGAGCAGCATATGGCATCTGTTTGAGACCCGTAATCCTCTTGGTGAGATACTTTTGGGGTCTTTCTAATTGCTGCAGGAGTGGGTAAGGTACATCCCAAAAGGGGCATTGTACTCTATGATGGGCCTGATGAGGAATGAATAAAGGCAACATTACCTCTTGATCTAGATGTGAAACCCTTCGAGGTGGGCTATGTAGAAGGTCTTTCTAACCACTTTGGCAATGTGGTTTTCAAAGGAGAGATTGCTATCAACTTGGGTCCCCAGGTCCTAATAACTTTCTGTACTTAATGGGTTTCCGCCTATGTGGTAATTTGTGGGCACATTGTTTTGCCAAAGGGTATGACTAAACATTTTTGGCATTTAGCTTTAAACCATGGCCCTGGCACCAGTTATCTGTCTCTGTGAGACCTTTTTGAAGGATGTTTGTGTCAGCTGGAGAGTTGATTATGGCCCAGATTGCAGTCGTCTAACTTGGTGAGCCATCGTCGCTTCGGAAAAGTATATACCAACAAGAGTGATCCCAGGACAGAACCCTGTGTGGCGCCACTTGTGACCGTTTCGAGTCTGACATGGCTCCAGCAACTCTCACTCTGTGGGTTCTGTCTTTGAGCCAGTTTGCGACCCATCTTGTGACATAGGGGTTTATATTTAAGCTGGATAGCTTATCTATGATGCCCGAGTGGGGTATTGTGTCAAATGCCTTTGCAAGGTCCAGATAGGCTGTGTGGACTACCTTTCCTTCATCTATGGCTTTGGTGACTGTTTCGAAGAAGTCAACCAGGTTCAAAAGGCAGGATATCTGCCCTTGACAAAGCCGAACCGGGTAGGATCTAGTGTCTGTAGGTCCCCAATGTCTTTGTTTATGAGCTCCATGATGATCCTCTCCATAGCCTTGCAGACTAAGCTAGTCAGGCTGATGGGGCGATAGTTTCCAGGGTCCGTAGAGGCTCCACCTTTGTGGAGTGGGACCACTGTTGTTGTATGCCATTCTGTGGGCACATATCCTGTAGTGAGATTGTATAGCTGTTTTATTTGAGGGATTAGTTCCTCTTGGAGTTCATGTAGGACGCAACCTGGGACGCCATCTGGTTTCCATTTGTTAAGACAGATTAGTCTGGTGGACGATTTATGAGATGTAATAAGAATATAGCGCACAGGGGACGAAAGGTTTTCTGAAAGGAGGTTTTAGGTGGATAACCCCTTTCAAGAAAGTCTTACATAGTGTGACATAAGTGAAGAATTTTGAAAACCAATATGAAAATTCGAGATGGCAGTTAAATGTACACGTATAGTAGAGGCAGACACCACAGAGTGGAAAAGATGCGGTAAGTAATCTAATAGCACAGAGACCAAGGCTGGCAAGGGGTCTATTTGCTTATCTGCTGCCCACAGAGAAAACCTCTTCCATTTGTTAAGATAGATTAGTCTGGTGGACGATTTATGAGATGCAATAAGAATACTGCGCACAGGGGACGAAAGGTTTTCATGCCTGGCAATCATAGGATATGGAGAAACCAAGCTGTCAGTTTCAGGGTTGTTAGATTAGGGTGAATCAGACCCTGCAGATGGGAGATCAATGTTGGTGATGGATTGAGGATCCAAGGTTAATCTAACAGGTGAGGCCAGAGGAAGAGAAACCAGACTTGTCAAGGCCAACATGGAGCAATGAGGATCACTTTGCTCTTCAACTGTCATGCTTTCTTTAGAAATCAGGAGATGAGGGGAAGAGGTGGATAGGCATAAAGAAGTCCCGAGGGCCAAGTGTGGACTACAGTGTCCCTTGGTGACTGTCCCCGAGGGGGGGATCAGGGCAAAGTAGTTCCTGCACTTGTAGTTGAGTTGGGAGGCAAATAGGTCGCAGCAAGGCTGGCCCCAGCACTGGAAGATTTTTGCCGCTATCAGAGGATTGAGGGACCACTCGTGAGGCTGTAGAATGCACCTGCTCAATTTGTCTGCTATCACGTTGGAGCTCCCGGGAATGTGCGTTGCAATCAGAAAGCAGTTGTGAGCTATTGCCCATTGCCATATTTTCAAGGCCTCTCGGCATAATGGGTAAGATCTGGTGCCCCTTCTTTGTTGATGTACCAGACCACTGACATGTTGTCTGATTGGATCACAATAGTCCCTGAAGGAAGGATGGAGTGAAATGCTTGCAACACTAGAAGCACCACCCTCAGTTCCAGGACACTGATGTGCAAAAGGGCCTCTGTCTCCGACCAGGTGCCTTGGACTGAGTTTCCCTGACATAGCCCCCCACCCCATCAGGGAGGCATCTGTGGTCACTGTGGCGATCGATAGATGAGGGGTGAAAGTGCGAGACCATTGTTGGGGATTTCAAGACGTCCAGCAGAGTAAATCTTATTTGCATCACTGAGTCACACTTATTTGAAAAGACAAAGGATGTTGTAGAGGGTACCACTGAGTGAGAAGTAGCCATCGAAAAAGTCTAATGGAATCTGGCTAGGGAAACAATGGTGATTGAAGCTGCCATTGACCCCAATAGCTGAAGTACAGATCGAACTGGGTATTTGTGGTGACAGAGCAACGGCTGAACTTGTTGTCTTATTCTCTGAAGTCTGTGTTCTGGAAGGGATGCTGTGCAATTTCGTGTGTCCAACAGTAACCCTATGAATACCAAAGAAAGACTGAGTTGGGGTTGTGCTGGATTTCTCCCAGTTTATAGTGATTCCTAGACTTCGAGCTGCTAGAGTATACTGCAGGGCTTCTTCCAGTAGACGCTTGGTGGGGGCGGTAAGGAACCAGTCGTCTAGATATGGAAACTCCTGGAATCCTTGAAGTCGCAAGTGAGCAATAACCACTGTCATGCATTTTGTGAACACTCTGGGGGCTGTAGAGAGACTGAAGGGCAGGGCTTGTAACTGGTAGTGACTGGCTCCTATACAGAAGCGGAGGTATCTTGTTGAGTGTTTGTTCATCTTTATGTGGTAATACGCATCTTGAAGATCTACAGAGCACATCCAATCGTCTTCTCCCAGAAGAGGAAGGACAGACTGAACCATGACATCCGGAATTCCTCTGTTTTTACAAATTTGTTTAGTGCACTGAGATCCAGAATTGGTCTCCGGTCCCCTTGTCTTTTTTGGCACTAAAAAGAACCTTGAGTAAAATCTGGATCCTATCTGGTCTGGGGGGACCAGCTGGATGACTCTCTTTTTTGTAGCAGCTTTTTGATTTCGTGTGCTGCTGTTTCCCTTTGACTGGGTGAAACGTCAGGTAACACTCGAGAATGGGCAAAGATGGAAGGGGATGTGATAGCCTCTAGATATAATCCGTTGTACCCAAGAGTCGGTTATCTTTTGCCAGGCAGCAGGGTACAAGGAGAAACAACCCCCGACCGCTTCCAGAGGTGAGCAGTTGGCAATGCGTCTGGAGCGCCAATAGGATTGGCCAGAGAATGAATCTCTGGAACCCCAGTTTCGCAAACCTCCTCTGCCCCAAAAGGGGCATCTTCCATTGGAGTTTCCCCCTCTGCCTGTGGGGGAAAACTCGGCATGTGTATCCTGGAAAGAACCCTGTGATTTCTTGTGCCAGATCTTTCCACTCCTCTGATTTCTAGAATAGAATCGCTGAGGAGTGGAGTGTCTGACACCAACGGCAGACAAGGTCTTGCCATCTTGTTCACACAGTGCAAGCGTATCCTTGCCTTTAGGGCCAAACAAAAAAGCGGCCTCTACGGGGGCATTCATGAAGGAAGCCTTAAAGGAGTCCGCAAAGTCACAAAGGCGTATCCAAGCACGTTTCTGTCGACTATATCTGCGCCTGCCGCTCTAGCCGCCCCTTCCACTGCGTGAGAAATAAGACGCATGGAAGAGTTGAAAATGGACTCCAGGGTGGTTATCTGAGAAGCCACATTATCACGGACTTCGTCAGAAACAACTCCTGCCAAAGTTTCAGAGAGCTGGTTGATAAGATCTCGCTAAAGCCTGGTAAAATGTGCCAAATAATTCAACGACCTTATAGTGAAGGTCGATGAAGCTAACAAACGCTTCCCTAATCTGTCAATCGCCCGGGACTCCCTGTTGGGTGGATAGAGAGTTTGGCTCTCTTCTGCCAAATCCTTCTTAGTAGCAGCTGCCACCACCATAGTGTCTACTTGGAGACCACGTGATCAGTGAGGGGTGCTCCAAGGGGGGGGCTATATCTTGTCTGGCCTCTTAGGTATCGCTTCCATGGTATCAAGAGGCTTCCATGCACGCTGCACGATGAGCTGGACGAGCTCATCGGCAGACGGGGTGACCCAGGAGGTAGGGGGCCGGGCACGAAAAGCTTGCGGATTACGAATTCCTCAGAGGAAGGACTGGAGGGCTTCCAGTCACCCCTCTGTCTAAGGATCTAGAGGATGTCACCAAAGGACACCTCATCAGAGGGTGAATGTGGGGACCCTTCCCAGTCATCAAAATTCGTATCTTCAATCAATGACTCCTCAGTGGAGTCCATGTGCTTCCTCTTGCATGATGCTTTGTGGGGCACTTCCTCACTGGGAGGGCCTGGGGAAGACTGCAAAGAGGGTCTCTCCTGAGGAGGAAAGACCTGAAGCTCTTGTGCTCGGGGGTTGAAGCATGTGGCAATTGCGGCACAGAGGGGGGAGAGGACTCCAACAAAAGAGCTTTGCCAGTGAAGGCAAGCACCATCTCCATGGCCTGGAAGGCTGGCCTGCCCAAGGAGGGATGGGAGCCCGGAATAGAGCATGACAACCTCAGAACTGGGGTCACACCCCGCCCCGACGAACCCACCACCAGAGTCTCAAGAGGACCATGAACTGTAAGAGACAGCATCTCTGGAAGCTGCCATACAAAAAAATCGGCATGGAGCCAGGAGTAACATCCCCAATGGCACAGCCACTGGCCTGAGAAGAGCCAGATGCCCAGTGCACTGAGGGCCACAAGGACGACTCTGGTTCCAAAGTGAGATCCACTATTGGAGCCTGAGGGAGGGAAGCTGCTGTTGGAGTAATAGGCTTCGAGACTTGAGTAGAAGTCGAAGGAGGAGTATACGTTGGGGTTTGAGGCAAAATACGCTCACCTGAATGAGGGAAGTGGACTTCCACAGTTGAGAGAGACCTCTGGCCACAAGCAACTGGGTCAACAAGCTGCAACACATCCTGCTCAGAAAGACTCTTGGTTGACCTCATGGAGAAGACTGATGGCGATTCTGGTCTTTCCAGGAAAGGACTATACTGATTGCTTAAAAAAGGATCCAATGAATGGGGAATATTTGGTCCTTGCTAGTTCAGTAGGTGCAGAGCTTGGAGCTGAGGAAGTCCGCACCAAAGAAAACGGTGTGGAAAAAGTCTGCGCCGAAGATGTCGGCACCGTGGTAGTTGAAGGTGTCTGGACCGTAAAGGCAAAGGTCTGCCCTGAAGGGTACGGTGCCGTAGTGGAAAGTGTCTGCACTGGCAATAAGGATGGTGCCGAGAAGGACTGCACCGAAGTACATGTTGGTGCCGAAAAAGTCTGCACCGTGGAGTACAGAAGAGTCATACTTGGAGCCGAAGGTGACTGAACCTGTATTGACGGTGCCGTAAGGGGCTGCGACAGAACTGTCGGAACCGTACTTGTCTGCACCAGGAACGCCGGTGCCGATATAGATAAAGGAGACATGGCTGTAGTCAGGATAATTTGGGGCGGTGCAGAGCCTGCAGCCGACAGGGTCACAGGTGGGAGCACCGGAGTAGTAATCAATTTCACCTTCTTGTGAATAGACTCCCTATGAACTCCAGAGGGAGAAGGGAGTGACTCCGATGAAGAAGAGGAAGAACGCCCCTTGCAGGGTTTAACTGGAGGAGATGAGCCCTCTGAACCAGAAATAGCCTCAGAGAAAGGAGACTTGAGGAGACCTTTCAAAATTAACTTATTCTTTCTCTCGTTGAGAGTCCTGGTAGCGAAGTTTTTACAGATCCCACACGGAGGATCTACAGTCAAGTGGGAGACATTAAGACAGTAGACACAAGTCATGAATCTGAAAGCAGTAACTTAGGCCACAATCCTTGCAGCTTGAAACCAACGGAACTTTTCTTATCCGACATAGCTGTTGTGGAGAAGCACAGTAGCAAAAGGAAGAATAATGGCTACCCAAGAAAAGAGTAAAAAGTAAAAAAGAAGGATTACCAACGATGGTAATGGAAAATTACCACAAGGTAAGAAAAGAGGGTAATAAAGGGAAAAGACTATAGGGAGAGAGTCTAAAATGTGCGATAGGGAAGGAAAATATTAGAATAAACTTTTGAGAAAATTTTAGAATAATATATAAACTGTCAAAAAATTAGACACTTAGCTGAGAGTGTGGCTTGACACGGCTGTTCAGCAATGCGGCAAACGAGATCTGAGGTAACAGGGAGTAGAGCATTCTGGGTAGGACCTTAGCTCAAGAGTTTTTGGCTGATGCGAGCTTGATATTGGCCGACTCGGTTCCGAGGATGGAACCGATAACCCATCAGTAAGGAATGAACGAAGATTAACATCATCAAATAACACTTTTATAACAAACAGACCAAAAATATGAGGCAGAAATCTGGACATTGTGAAAATCTGGACAGCTGGGAGCTATGCACAATGATTTCACTGTATTTAACCAACAATAATATACAACTAAATTGTAGTACAGTAAAATAAGACAAAGCTGCAAAAGCACACACCGATGATTGTTTAATCCAGCTATGCAAAATCTAGAAGTTGACTCAAAATAAATCTGTTGCAGTAGTCACAAACAATGTGGATTAAAGCTGTCTAGAGAAATACTAACTTGGTAAAAGCTGCTTTTAAGTTTGTGACACCCCTGCACTGACCCAGTAATCAAGTAGCCTCAATCCTCACCCCTGACAACAGTAAGGGACGTGCACATTAGGAGGATGACAAGTACACACACAGTAAAGTGCAATTTCCCTTAAGAGCACACAGAGATCACAGTCAGTTTGAGGCTGGTTTCTCCCTCTTTCTCTAGATCCCAAATAAGACTCCCCACTGGCACAGCTATAGAGATGAGATCTCAACTGTGTGGCCAAGCTAAGAACTCCAGCACCCTCTCTGTCCAACCACTGCTTAATGTCCCTGCCCAAGTAGCTGACACACACACACTGAGATTTGATTTATACACAAATACACACCTGGGAAAGGCTGGCACAGGTTTACTAGCTATGCGCCCTTCTTCACAGACTATAAGGTAGTTCCAACTGCCACTAGCCCCCCTCATCAGATACTATAAGGTCCTTAACAAAGGGTGTCCAATCCTATTGTGTAATGTTACTATTAATCCAAACGGTAGTCTTGACCAAGCGCAAGCCTATTAGGAGTGCCCTGTACAGTGTCACCAAATACATATGCAAGTACTCTCACAGCTTAAATATGTCTCACAAGTATCAGCTACAAAGATAGGTTTAAATATATTTAACAATAAATAATAAAAGAACAAGACAATACTTAGTAAATACAACACAGTTACTTCAGAGTTCAAAATCCCAGGAAATATTTAAAAACATTGAAGGACAGTCTCAAATACAGAAAATATCTAAACAAATCTTTACTATATTCATATCTATATCTAAAAGAAATTACTGTACCCTAGTTACTTACTATTACCAAGGCAAGTGCAGATGGTGATGATGAGTGGATGTTTCCAGGTCCAAGACAAAATGCACAGTCTCTCTCTGAGAGAGTTCTTAAATTAATATCAAGCATTAGTGCTGGGCCAACTTGGATGACATCACTGTGTCACCTGACTTCAGTTCCCAGGCTAAACAGAATTTAACATCTCTGTGTGAGAAATACATATCTCTTAGATCTTTGCAGATCTCAGAAGTCGTAAAACAATAAAACACTTTTACATTTGAAACCTAGTAATTACTTCTCTCCAGGACAATAGAAAAAACTTCTAGCTCTAGACATTGTGTCTGCTACTGAACTGAAACTCAGAGATAGCATCTTTTGCTTATTGTCCAACTATAAAGTAACTTAACCTCAACTATTCTTAAGTTTTGCAAGTTAATGTTCAAGCAGAGTATGTTGTGGTTACATTCTTGAAGCTCAGTACATAACATACAGTTTGTATAAATCATATCAATATTCACAAATGACATATAATTATTTACAAAATTCGAGATAGCTGGGCTGGCAGTGTCACAAAGTTAACCAATTTTAGTCAACTAAAAATATTACTTGCCTGCTTAAGAGTTCTTTGTTAGTCAAGTCTAAAACTGACCTTAAATTAAATAAAGGAAATTTCCAAGAGCAGACACTAAAAAAGTTGACAATGCCTATCTCACAGTAATAAAGCAATCACACAAATAATGTGGACTTGAGCTAATTAGATGATGACAAATCTGTTACAGGCAGAGACAGCTTTTCTTTTTTAATTCACTTTTAATGGTTCTTAATTTAGGAAAGACTGAAGTTTCCCTCAGTATGCAAAATAAATGTCGAGTACATAAAAAAAGTTTAACTATGCTTAATCTACTAACTGCAATGAATACAGTAAAAATATAATGGAAATTTACCTAAGAAAAATTAGACAAAAGTTTATTATGCAATTAAAAATCAACAGACAGAGGCACACAGGTATAGATAAAATAGGTGACTTGTTTACCATAGAATACTAGGCCGATGATCTTAAAGGGCCATTTTAGTCTGGGCATACTTCCCAGAAATATTAGAAAGTTAACAGACTCGTAAGTTATGTAGGGGGTAAACTTGGACACGAGTGGTTCAGCATTTACAAGCTTCCTCTCACTCTCTCAAACAGAGATACAGGTGCCAGAGCAGGGGTGTATTTGTGATTCTCCACCTGCTAATCTAAGTTTTGCCTGAACAAGTGCAGGGAAGAAAGTACAGTTTTGTACCTACCATAAATGTAGATGTTCGAGTGCGCATACAGCTGCAGTCATAACAGATGGGTTATCCGGCTGTCAGGCGGGTCCTCGGTCGTCCGAATTCCAAAGTGTAGGTCCGGCGTCGGTTGTCGTCGCTTCTTCCCTGACGTCAGTGCGGCAGGGGTATAAAAGAGCCAGCCGACGCCATCTTCTTCAGTTTTTCTTGCCCCAGATGTCAGGTGCCCCCAGAAGGAAGGCAAAACATAAACTTATGTAATCATGCAATATAGAATAATCAACAAACAGTAGTTGCAAGCAAATACACCATAAAAGAATACCCCAAACAGGTTGTATGAGAAGGTGTTTGTCATAAGGCCTGTCCTAAGAGGGGATGGAGGGAGGGAAACCTGGACTGCAGCTGTATGAGCACTCGAACATCTACATTTATGGTAGGTACAAAACTGTACTATGTTTATCGTGCATACAGCCGCAGTCATAACAGATAGGAAGAATCCCAAAGCTAAGTAGGTGTGGCAGGCACTAAGTGGAACTAGGAGGAGCAAGGATGCCCTGCAAGACAGCTGTGGCAAATCCCGCTCTAGATTTAGAGTAAAGTGGAAGGTGATAGTGTTTGGAGAAAGTGTGCACTGAACTCCAAGTGGCTGCTTCCAAAATGTCCTTGGTAGGAACCCCCCTGAGGAAAGCTGCAGAGGTAGCTGTGGCCCTTGTGGAGTGGGATCTGATGCTTGAAGGCACAGCTTTTCCATAAAATGAGTAACAAAAGCATATGCAGTGGGCTATCCATTTTGAGATTGTCTGTTTGGAGATAGCCTTTCCTTGAGCACCTGTAGCATAGGACACAAAGAGTTGCTCGGATTTCCTGAATGGCTTTGTCCTGTCCAAATAA
This sequence comes from Protopterus annectens, assembly GCF_019279795.1. Classification (NCBI taxonomy): domain Eukaryota; kingdom Metazoa; phylum Chordata; order Ceratodontiformes; family Protopteridae; genus Protopterus; species Protopterus annectens. The sequence goes on along the minus strand of NC_056731.1, from coordinate 1,924,733,304 downwards.
TAACGAAGTTGTCTGTGAATGTCCAAGGAATGCAGTAGTTTTTCCCCTTTGTTTTGTGGGTTAGGGTAAAAGGTAGGTAAGTGGATAGTCTGATTCAAGGCTACACTGGATACTACCTTTGGCATAAAGGTAGGGTTGGTTCGTAAAGAAACTCTGTCCTGATGGAAAATGATGAAAAGTTGCACAGCCATGAGGGCCTGTAGTTCCGAAACCCTGCGTGCTGAGGTAATAACCAGAAGGAAGGCTGTTTTCCACAAGTATTGTAGTTCTGTTGAAGCAGCTGGCTCAAATGGAGGAAGGATCAGCTTTTCCAATATGAAGTTGAGGTCCCAAGCAGGGACTGGTGGTTTCCTTGGGGGGTCTTATATTCTTTGCCCTCTGAGAAACTGTCTTAAGAGAGGATGAGAGAATAAAGGAGGATCTGTGTTGTATTGTGCAGAAATGGCTGAAGCGTGGATTTTGATGGAGGAGAAGGAAAGTCCACTGTTTAACATCTCAGCTAGGTACTGCAAAATTTGAGGTAAATTTATTACCCAAGGATTCTGGCCCTTTTTCTGATTCCGGGCACAAAATTGTTTCCATTTGGCAGAGTAGGCTTTTCTAGTAGAAAGTCTTCTGGCCTCCAAGATGACATCCTGCACCTCCTTGGAGAGGAGGGTCTGTTGGGAAATCAAGGGATTCTCCATGCAGCTAGATTTAGGGTTTTGAGCTGGCTGTGAAGAGTTTTGAAGTTGTGCTGGGACAACAGAAGAGGCACTAGAGGTAGGAACCATGGTGGGGAATGTGTCAGGCTGTTCAGGAGCGGATATCTGTGTTGTCTTGGCCAATCTGGAGCAATGAGAATCATTTTCGGCCTCTCTGCTCTGGCTTTTAATAGAACTTTGGGCAGCAGAGGGAGAGGCGGAAAGGCATAGACTGTCAACATTGTCCAATTGAAAGAAAGTGCGTCCACTTTCCAGGCCTGTGGATGATAGGTCCTTGAACAAAATTTTTCCAATTGGTAATTTCTGTGGGTAGCAAAGAGATCTAGGTCTGGCTGTCCCCATGCCTGAGTTATCTTTGCGAAAACTTGAGGATGCAACTTCCATTCATGTGGATCTGTCATATTTCTGCTTAGGCTGTCTTTCCAGTGTGTTTTCCTTCCCTGGCAGGAATTGTGCCTGAAGTTGGATTTGCAATTCCAGAGCTGTGTTCCATAGGGTCATGGCTAGTCTGCACAGGGGGTATGAATGAGTTCCCCCCTGTCTGTACCACATCACTGTGGTGTTGTCTGTCCTTATCAATAGCTGGCCTGGATGCAGTAGGTCTTTGAAGGCCATAATAGCATTTTGCACTGCTAGCATTTCCTTTTGGTTGATGTGTAGGTACTTCTCTTTTTGGGACCATTTTCCCTGAATGCACTGATCTGTCATGTGTGCCCCCCCCAGGCATAGTCCGAGGCGTCTGTTGAGATGATTTGAGTTGCTTGAGGTACGCAGAAAGGGAGACCTATGTTTCTTTGGCATGCTTGAGCCCACCACAGAAATTCCTTTTGAAGACCTGGAATGAGTGGTATAATTGTTTCCAAACTGTGGCTGTGTTGAGACCATAAGTTTTTTAGGTACCACTGAAGTTTCCTCTTATGCAGCTTTGCACATGGGATCAGAAGGATGCAAGATGCCATGAATCCCAGAGCCTGCAGGACTTTCCTTGCAGTCAGCCTGGTGAAGGTTGCCATTTTGCTGAAATATTGAGATAGTTGCCCTTGTTTGTCTGGCGTGAGGTAGGCCATCTGGGTGGTTGTATTCAAGTTGGCACCCAGGAAAATTATTTTTTGAGAGGGTATTAGTTTTGATTTCTTTTTGTTGACTGTGTATCCCAGAAAGTTCAACAGTTTTATTACAAACGCCAGGTGTTTCAGAAGTATGTCCTTGCTGTCCGCTTGGATCAGGCAGTCGTCCAGATATGGGTATATTTGTATTCCTTGAAGTCTGCAGAAGGCAATTACTGATGCCAGGCATTTCGTAAACACTCTGGGCGCAGTACATAAGCCAAAGGGCAATGCAGAGAATTGATAATGGGTTGAACCTGGAAGAAATCTGAGGTATCTTCTGCAATCTTGTCTGATAGGGACATGCAGGTATGCCTCCTTGAGGTCCAATGTTACCAGCCAAGACTCCTTGCCCAGCATGGGAAGAAGCTGCTGTAATGTGAGCATCTTGAAATTTGGTATCTATGTGTTTAGGATGGATAGGTCTAAAATAGGTCTCCAATCTTTGTCTTTCCTTGGTACCAGGAATAGTCTGGAATAAAACCCTTGACCTTGTTCTTTTGCAGGTACCTCTTGAATAGCTTTCATGTCCATGAGAGCTGAAATTTGTTTTTGTGCCTCTGCCCTTTGATTTTGTGGCAGGTTTGGCATGCCTCTCATTTTTGGAAGGGTGTGAAAGTGGAATCTGTAGCCTCTGTCTATAATGTCCAGAATCCATTTGTCTTTTGTGACAATATGCCAATTTTTTGAGAATAATGCCAGTTTTCTGCCCAAAGGTGCTGCCATTAAAGCTTTGCTTGGCAGGTAAAGGGGGAAGTCATTGTGGCTGGTTTATCCCTATTTCACCAGTTCTCCCAAAAGACTCCCTACTGGCACAGCTAGAGAGTTTAGAACTCAAGCCAAGAACTCAAGCACCCTCTCTGTCCAAACAGTGCTTTGTGTCCCCGCCCAAGTAGCTGGCTGAAACACACACACCTGGGAAAGGCTAGCACAGGTTTACTAGTTACGCCCCCCTTCTGCCCAGACTACAAGGTAGTTATCACTGCCACCAGTCACACCTGCCAGCTACCTTGAAGCACAAGGTACAAGGGTACCCAATATACTGAATGAAATTACTGCGAATACAAATGGTAGTTTGACCAAGAGCAAGGCTATTGGGCACACAGCGTCATCAAATAAATAAGCAAGTACTCTGAAAACTTAAATATCTCTACAAAGACTAGCCACAATGAAAGGTTTAAATACATTTAATAATAAATAATAAAAGAACAAGAAAAATACAGTTGTGTACACTTACCATAAATGCAGATGTTCGAGTGTATTCACTGTTGCAGTCATTACATTTGGGTAATCCTGCTGGCAGGTTGCCCTCAGTCGGCCTGAATTCCAAAGTCTTGGGTCCTGCGTTGGCTGCTGTCGCCCCTTCTCTGATGTCAGGTCATCAGGGGTATAAAAGAAGCAGCCGACGCCATTTTCTTCAGTTTGTCTTGCCCCAGATGTCAGGTGCCCCTTAAAAGGGTAGCCAAAATTTATATATATATATATATATATATATATATATATATATATATATAAAAATACATACACCAATATAACTTTACCTTCATCTACAAGCAAATACACCACGTAAGTTGTATAAATCAGAGAAGGAAACAGGTAGTTATGTACTCACCATAACGATCGATGTATGTGGCCCATCTCGCCTCACATTCTTTACTCACGGGTTCGAAGAATCTGCTCCGACTTGGCCAACTTATTTTCTAGCACGAAGTCTCTAATTGGCTGGGCTAACCCGGTATCCCAAGATGCACCTCGCCCTAGCTCTAGATCTAGTTTGCAGCCATCCTAATCACATCCCATGCACACAACTGCCACTGGAGAGAGCTCCAGCCTGAAAGGAAAGAAAAAACAACTGACATTGAAGGGTTCTCAGAACCAATTTTTCCTCCAAATCCTATAGGAAGGGGGCAGGTGGGAGGGTACGTAAGAATGTGAGGCGAGATGGGCCACATACATCAACTGTTATGGTGAGTACATAACTACCTGATGTTATGTGGTCCTATCTTGTCTTGATTCTTTAATCACGGGACAGCGTCCCCAGCACCTCTATCCTGGGCGGCTCATAGGAAAATACTCCTGAAAACCGTTGAACCAAAGGAAGCCAGGCTTCTAGAAGATACGTCCAACTTGTAAGGAGTAATGAGGGTGTGCGGAGAAGCCCAAGTGGCCGCAGCACAAATATCATCCAATGAAAGCCCAGCATGGTACGCTATTGATGTAGACACTGCCCTTGTAGAATGAGCTTTTACGGGAAAAGGTAAATTTCTGCCTGCTGACGAATAGATAAGGAAATACAATCTTTGAAGAATAGATAAGGAAATACAATCTTTGATCCATTTAGAAATTGTGCTCTTGGAAATAGGGCAACCTGTTCTGTTTTCTGAGGAGGACACAAACAGTTGATCAGACCTTCCTAATATGCTTAGTCCTGTGTAAGTATAATCTTAGTTGTCTGTGCACATCCAACTGGTGAAACCTAAACTCTGCTTTATTGGAAAAGTACGGAAAGAACACTGGTAACTCGATAGACTGATGCAGATTAACGGTGGATGACACCTTCGGAAGGAAGGATGGGTTAAGTCTCAGGGGAAACTCTGTCCTTATGGAAGGTCAAACACGGAGGCTTAATGGACAAGGCTTGAATCTCTGATACTCTTCTGGCCGATGTAATGGCCATCAGGAAAGCCGTCTTCCAAGATAGAAATTTAAATTCACAGGTGGCAGCCGGTTCAAAGGGCGGTGAAGTGATGGCTTGTAACACAAGGTTTATATCCCATGGCATGACAGGTTCTGAAACCGGAGGGCGAAGTAACCAGGCACCTTTCAAGAAGGCCTTACAAAGTTTATGGCTCATAAGAGAAGGCTCGTAAGATGTATGAAAGTTGGAAATTGCAGCCAGCTGCACCTTAATGGTAGCAGACGTGGAGCCCTGTCGGAAAAGCATGGCTAAAAAGTCTAAGACCGACGGAACTGGGGCTGTGAAGGGGTCCAAACCACCTTCCAAATGGAGAATTTCTTCCACTTGCTGGAATAAATCCTTCTGGTGGAAGACTTATGAGACGAAGACAAGATGTGTACCACCTCAGGTGAAAAGGAATGTCATCTAACTAGTGATGGAAGTGGAGCAGCCAGGCTGTCAATCTGAGGGTTCGCAGGGAGGGGTGGAGCTGTCCTGACATATGAAACAGTAGGTCTGGCACTGGGTCCAGAGTCCAAGGGCTGTCCACTGCGTACTGCTGAAGAAAGGGGAACCATACTTGTCGAGGCCAGTGTGGAGCAATTAGAATCATCCTGTTTCCCAAGGATATGGGTTTCTGAATCACTCTTGGTAACAGAGGAAACGGAGGGAAAGCATAGATCAGACCGGGGGGCCAATCGTGGACTAGAGCATCCCTGAGTGACTCCCCCTGTGGGGGGATCAGTGTGAAGTGCTTGCTGCATTTGGCATTGAGAGGGCTGGCGAAGAGATCGCAAGACTGACCCCAGCTGTTGAAAATTTGAACTGCCACTCAGTCGTTCAGGGACCACTCGTAAGGCATCAGAATAGCTCTGCTCAGCCTGTCCGCTATCACGTTGGTCTTTCCCGGAATGTGCGTTGCCACTAAAAACCGTTGGGAAGACACTGCCCAATGCCACACTCGCATGGCCTCTCTGCAGAGGGGATAAGACCTGGTTCCCCCCTGCTTGTTCAAGTACCACACCACGGACATGTTGTCCGAGTGAATTGCAATCGTTCCCCGAGGAAGAGAGCTTTGGAGTGCCCGCAACGCTAGTAACACCGCTCTCATCTCTAGAACACTGATGTGCAGGTGTACCTTGTGATCTTGCCACGTGCCTTGGACCGTCCTGTCAAGATAATGCCTCCCCCACCCCATCTGGGAGGCGTCCGTGGTCACCGTGGCCACTGGAGACGTAGGAATCAAGCTCCTCCCTTTGTCCAGATTGGTGGAGCATAGCCACCAGCGGAGGTCCTGTTTGCACCGTTCCGTGAGAAGTATCAAGTGGGAAAGAGGAAGTTTCTGAAAGGACCATTGGGCCGAAAGGAGCAACTGTAGGATCCGCATGTGTAACCTGGCTAGAGGCACCAGCATGACGGTGGTAGCCATGGATCCCAGGAGCTGAAGAACTAACCTGGCCTGAACTCTCTTGAGGGGCAACAATGCATGAATCTGAGACTGCAGCACTCTTATTCTCTCTTGCGGTAGAAAGGCCCGCATTTGAATAAAGTCTAGCTCAGCACCTATAAAAACAACATGCTGTGAGGGCAGCAAGGCAGACTTTTCCCAGTTCAAGGTAATTCCTAGTTGGTGACAAAGTGTAATGGTAGCCTCCCTGGCTTGAATAAGAAGATGCCTGGTGGGGGCGGTGAGAAGCCAGTCGTCCAGATATGGAAACACCTGGAATCCCCGATGTCTCAGGTGAGCCGTCACCACTGCCAGACACTTGGTAAACACCCTGGGGGCTGTGGTGAGACCAAAGGGCAGGGCACGAAACTGAAGTGACTGGCTCCCAGCCGGAAGCGTAAATAAGTCCTGGATGCCTTGTCCATCTTGATGTGGTAGTAGGCATCCTTGAAATCGATGGAGCACATCCATACTCCTTTTTCCAGCAAGGAAAAAATGGACTGAAGAGTGACCATTCGGAACTTGGACTTTAGAACGTAGTGATTCAATCGGCTGAGATCCAGAATGGGCCTCAGGTCCCCTGTTCTTTTTGGCACCAAAAAGAGTCTTGAGTAAGTTCCTGATCTGATATGGTCTGAGGGGACTGGTTGGATGACTCCTTTTTCTAGCAGCTTTGAAACATCTAGTGTTGCTTGAGCCCGTTGACTGGGTGGAATGTCCGGGATTCTTTCGACTGGAGGGGGTGTTGATAAAAAGGGGATGGTGTAACCTCCGGTAACTATTCGAAGTACCCAACGATCCTGGGTGATGCTTTCCCAGGCTTCCGGATGCAACAAAATTCGGCCCCCGACTGGCTCCGGAACAGCACAGTCGGGCAACGCCTCAGGAACACTGAAAGGAAGACCCGCAAAAGGAATCGCGGTCTCCCAAGTTGCAGGGCCTCCTCTGCCTCTAGGACGGTGTCTTCCAGAAAAATTTCCCCCTCCTCTGCCTCTGGAGGGGGAATCACCTTGAGCGGCAGGGAAAGACCTCTGTGACTTCTTGAACCACATTTTCCCTCCTCTCTGAGCCTTGGGGTAAGGCCTAGAAGGAAGAGAGAAACGAGCCCCTATGGCAGATAGGGTCTTCCCCTCCTGTTCGCATCTGGTGAGGGTGTCTTTCACTTTGGTCCTGAAGAGTGAGGACCCATCAAAGGGGGCGTCAGTGAAGAAAGACTTAAAGGCCTCCGCGAAATGACACAGGTGCATCCAGGCTTGCCTTCTGAGAGCTACACCTGAGCTAGCTGCCCTACTCGCCCCTTCGGCTGCATAGGATATGAGCCTCATGGACGAGTTGACAATGGAACCAAGGGTAGACAACTGGTACAACTGACAACCTCGGATGCATTACGCTGAGCAACTAGCCTGGAGGTGTGGATATCCTTAATGAATATGGACACACCTCAGCCTTTGGTGTTCCAATCCAGGTTATGTGGCCAAAAAGTGTGGTATGAGTTATAGCCTGGTAGTGCAGGAGTGCTCTCTGGAGCCTTGAGCCAGGTCTCAGTCACTGCACAGATATCGATGTTCTCCATTTTAAGGAGTGCCTCGAGTGAGTGCATTTTGAGATTTAGACTTGTAGCATTACCCTTAGTTTTTGCTTGCCTGTTCCTGTTACTGTGGTGAATTTGTCATTTGAACCTCGTCTAAAAAAGGCACTGTAGGGGCGGCAAGAGCCTTAGCCAGTATTCGGAATCCCAGGGGAGACAGGTGCAGGCCATCTTTGGCAAAACATCATGGTCTGTTGACCATGTCGTCCCAGGCAGACAGATACTGGATCCCCTTAGAATGACACCAGAAGCTTAGCCAATTGTTGAAATCCGTCATTTTCTCTTTGTACTGCGGTATCATTCTGGGAAATGGCAGAATGCTACTCGGGGCTAGGGTCATACCTGCCTGGGCTTCAAGATCGGAAAGCTATTCCAGGTCTCTTTTCATGTAGTCCAGGGAGGTTATGTCTCAGGTCATTCACACCAACATGGACAATGACAGAGTCATAATTGTACTTGTTGTGGAGTGACCTGAGTGTGTGGGTTATATGGATCCTGGCACCCGACAAACAGCTGACAGTAACCTTCTCCTTATTTAGCCTGGTGAGTGGGACATCAGTGTGCTGACTATAGTCACCTATGACCAGTGTGTTGGGTACGTTGTTTTGCCTAATATATTATATATGTTATAATATGTAATTATATGTTTGCCCATAACGTCTGAATAAGTGAGTGGGATTTTCATGACAGAATCACGAAAAATTTTCCTTCCTTCTGTGTTTTTTTCTTAAGTTTTGGGTTTTTCTTGGTATATTGATTGATTTCCTTAGTATATTTTATTTTTTATTTATTTTCCATTCGTTTACCAGGTTAGTCCGACTGGACACAAATTGACCGTTTTCAGCAGAGGCTTGGGGAGAATAGCTTACAGATACATAGTAAACAACACACTCGAGGCACTCCTCAGTATGGAGAAAATCGATACATATGCAGTAACAGAAACCTGGTTTAAAGCTCCAGAGAGCACCCCAGCACTACCTGGCTACAACTCATACCATACATTTCGGCCACAGAACCCGGACCGAAATACAAAAGGCGGGGGCGTATCCATATTCATCAAGGATACCCACACCTCCAGGTTAGTGGCACAGCACGATGCTTCAGAGATGAACCACGTGCAACCAACAACGGGCAAAAGGTTCTACCAAACACCCGAATATTAGGTGATTTCAATTACCCAAACATTAACTGGGAGAATGACTCAAGTACTGACTCCCTTGCCCAACATTTACTAGAATTTATAAACTCAAACAACCTGGATCAACTTGTCAACACTCCCACCAGAGGTGACAACATATTGGACCTGGTCATCACCAACATGGGTGACTGGTGTTCCACACCGGAGGTCAACCCCTCGCTGCTTAGATCTGACCATAAACAAATCACTTTGGATAGCCACATTCCGCCCCGATCCCCGGACAAGGAGACCACAGTGAAAAACTTTTCAAAAGCAAACTTCACGTTACTGAAGACCGAGGTGGAAAGTTTCAAAGCCCCCATGCTAAAGGATAACGCTGTCCAAGCTGCAAAATCCTTTACTAATGCATTCTACAGGCACCTACAAGAATGCATGGATCGGGCTATCCAAAGCAAAACCAAGACTTACTCCTCCAAGAAAAGGAAACCAGTCTGGTGGACTCCTGCCATAAACAAGCTATACAATAGAAGGAGGAAACTAGTACAGAAGAGAGTAAAATCCCAAGAAGAGAAGACTTCCCTGATCAGAATCAGCAAGAAACTGCGATCCCTCATAAAATCATCCAAGGCGAGCTTCGAAAGAAAAATTGCCAAGGACTCCAAAGGTAACCACAAGGCATTCTTTAGCTATGTCAAGAATCTAAGTGGCAATGAACAGATCTGCTCAGAGTTAGTGCAGAATGGCACAAAATACAATGACCCGACCGATATCGCCCACATCCTGGCAGACAGGTTCAGGGCAAACTTCACCCCCCTCACCCCCAAAAGGGCCCATATCCATACCAGAAGAATGCAGAGCCCCTGAAATCACAGACACTCTGTTTAAAACAGCCTTCTCCAAAGCTGAAAACACAGCATCAATGGGACCAGATGGTGTCCCAGGCTGTGTCCTACACAAGCTCAAAGATTAACTAACCCCTCACCTAAACACACTGTTCAAACTCAGCCTCTCCACAGGCTACGTACCCATACAGTGGCACACAGCAACAGTTATTCCGCTCCACAAAGGTGGGGCCACAACAGACCCCAGGAACTATCACCCTACAGGCCTGACTAGCTTGGTCTGCAAGGCTATGGAGCACATCATTATGGAACTCATTGACAGAGACATTGGAAACCTCCAAACCCCTACGTCACAAGATGGGTTGCCAACTGGCTCATGGACAGAATCCACATGGTGAGAGCTGCGGAAGCTAGGTCCGACTCTAAACCGGTTACCCCTGGCGTTCCCCAGGGCTCAATCCTAGGACCCCTCCTGTTCGGCATATACTTCTCAGAGGTGCAGGCAAGCACAGGAGGGCTATGGCTGATCAAGTTTGCAGACGACTGCAAACTAGGGGCTATAACTGACTCTCTGACTGACACAGACATCCTCCAAAAGGGTCTCACTGAGATAGATACCTGGTGTCAAAATCATGGCCACAAGCTAAATGCCAAAATGTGCATAGTCATCCCCTTTGGAAAAAACAAAGTACCCACAAACTACAAAATAGGTGGTAGTCCCCTAAATATGGAAGATGTAATAAGGGATCTGGGGACCCAAGTAGATCGCAATCTCTCCTTTGATAATCACATTGCCAAAGTGGTTAGAAAATCCTTCTGTGTGGCCCACCTATTCACAAAAGGGTTCAGATCCAGATCAAAAGAGGTCATTGTGCCCCTCTACTCATCAGACCCATCATAGAGTACAACGCCCCATTTGGGATGTACCTTAAAAGACACCTGCAACAGCTGGAAAGACCACAGAAGTACCTCATCAAGAGGATCACTGGCCTCAAACAGATGCCCTATGCAGCTCGACTGAAGAAACTCCAGCTGTACTCGGTTGCATACCGCCTACTCAGAGGTGGTCTCTGCCTGACATACAAGGCCATGTCCAATCCAGAATTGATGGACATGCTCCACCTAAAGAAAACCTTATCCCCTCGAGCCACACGCTCTAGGGATCTAAACCTCACCACAAGAATAAATAGGACGTGCTGGAGGGATAGATTCCTGTCTCAGAGACTTCCCATGCTTTGGAACAAGATTCCAATCTACATTAGGCAGAGCTCCTCGCTAACACTCCAAGAGAAACCTTGATGCGTGGATGGGAAAGAGAAAGTTTAACCTGGGCATCACTTCAGTGACTCTGCTGGACAGAGGCACAGGGAACTAATCTAAGCCAACACATTCTGGCTAGGCTTATAAATGCCTTCAGGAAGATAGCCTAGTACCTACCTATGAACCTAAAAAATAATAAAAATAAACTATACAAACATAGCTATTTTGTACAAAGAGCATAGAAAATAAAAAAGGAGTAAAATCAGAGTTTTACAATTGATGCAGCATACAGTGGTTAGAATATTGAGAAACAATTAAACAAGATAATATACAACAAATATACCACTGCTTGAACATAAATTCAAAAAGAAGTTTCCATAGACAAACAGGGTCAAACTAGAAATCATAACTATATTGATATGATTTATATTGCATTTATCTTGTTTTAATGATGGTATATGTGTATTATTGTACGTGTTATATGTGCACAAATATTTGCACTTAAAAATACAATTTACAACAAAAAATGAATTGTAAACTGTTAATGGCTTTCCACTCTAGTGCGACAGCCATTACTGCACTATAAAATTGTTTTTGCATTTGTTTCTACTGTTTTCTTGAAGAAAAAAAAAACTTGCTATTTTCCCGCCTTACTAAGCTAGAAAAGTCCAGTTTCAGATACCTGGACCTGGACTGTGTTTAAGCTTCTGTGTTTGGCCATAACTTACTTGGGCAAAAAGGAAGTTTCTTTGTTCACCAGTGAGAGTAGGGAGGTCTGAACAGCCTACCTGTCCTTGGAGCAGTGGTTTCTGCCCGTGCAGTTTTATTGGCCATTTTGGGCTAATTTCTCTCTCTTTAATCTTTCTGATATAAAAACCGCATTTGTGTGGTTTTTGTGTTTGTATAAGCTCAGCAGATCCTGCCCAGGTGTCCTGCGCAGACCTACAACGCCAGAGAGACAAAAAGGAGAGACTGGAGTGTTTAAGTACCTTTTTTTTGGTTTTTCTTGTTGCTTATTGCTATTTCCACCTAAATGCTCATTTTCTGGTGTTAATTGCTTCTTAGAACGCTCATGTTACACTGAAATTGCATTTATTTGTGCCTGCACTTTAAAATTCGTTTTTTGTTGTAAATTGTATTTTTAACTGTTACTGGCTTTCCACTCAAGTGTGACAGCCATTACTGCACTATAGAAGTGTTTTTGCATTTGTTTCTACTGTTTTCTTGGGGAAAAAAAAATCTTGCGATTTTCCCGCCTTACTAAGCTAGAAAAGTCCAGTTTCAGATACCTGGACTGTGTTTAAGCTTCTGTGTTTGACCATACCTTACTTGGGCAAAAAGGAAGTTTCTTTGTTCACCAGTGAGAGTGGGGTGCTCTGAACAGCCCACCTGCCCCTTGGAGGAGTGGTTTCTGCCCAGAAATTGTAGTTTTACTGGCCATTTGGGCTAATTTCTATCTCTTTAATCTTTCTAATATAAAAAACGCATTTGTGCGTTTTTTGTGAGTCGGTTAGCTAGGGTTAAACTACCTGAACCTGACTCCACGAAGTCTACTCTTCAGTTTTTCCCTTGGAACTAGACAAAACTTCATCTTTAGCACTCAAACCATTCATTTTACAGCCCAGCACTTGCTTAAAACTCATAAGCAGCACTAAATACCCCTAGCACTATCGCCCCTTATACTGTCCAGAAGGACAAGGCTCTCTCTATTCGACCCCACCAGTCAGTAAGAAAAACAGCTCACTTGACCTATTCAGGCATGTCCAAAGGGCAGTTTCCGGTGTACTCTCCAGTCTAACTGGTGAATCTGGGCATTTTGAGGCAATGGTACAACTGCCTCATGTACACAGACAACCCTCTCCTCCTACCACCAAACACTAATATATGCGAGAGATGCAACTATACAGCCAGACTGGAGTCAAAGCTCACTTAACCCCAGACTGTAACTGACTGTCAAGAGGAGAAGGGTAATACTTGCAACACAACGCCAGTCTCACATAGACCTAACAAACCAACACAGGCAAATAACACACATAAAAATACACAAAAACATACTCAGAGGCTCTAAATAAAAATCTGCAAAAGCAACAGAGACCTCCAAAGCAGACATCCAAGCAACCCCCACAACCCATCACCAAACATGAAACACATACTTCACATAACCAGTGTGCCACGCAATCACAGCCCTTAAGGCAAAATAACATACCCAACACACTAGTGACAGGCGACTCTATAGTCAGGCACACTGATGTCCCACTAACAAGGCTGGACAAGGAGAAGGTTACAGTTAGCTACCTATCGGGCGCCAGGATCCGCCACATAACACAAGCACTCAGGTCATTCCAGAACAAGTACAAATACAACTCTGTCATTGTACATGTTGGTGTGAATGACCTGATTTGTACGACATGGAAGAGCTCTCTGATCATGTAGCCCAGGCAGGTATGACCCTGACCCCGAGTAGCATCCTGCCTTCACCAAGAATGATGTCACAGTATAAAGAAAAAATGATCAACTTCAACAATTGGCTAAGTTTCTGGTGTCATTCAAAGGGGATCCAGTATCTGTCTGCCTGGGATGACATGCTCAACAAGCCATGTTGCTTCGCAAGAGAAGGCTCGCACCTGTCACCCTTAGGCTTTTGAATACTGGCAAAGGCTCTTGCCTCCCCCATCGTGCCTTTTTTAGGCAAGGCTCAAAAGACAAACCCACCACCGTAAACAGCACAAGTAACCAAAAACTGAGGGTAATGCTACTCAATGCCAGAAGTCTAAACCTCAAAATGCACGCACTCGAGGCACTCCTCAGTATGGAGAACATTGATATCTGCACAGTAACAGAAACCTGGTTTAAGGCTCCAGACAGCACCCCAACACTACCATGCTATAACTCATACCACACCTTTTGGCCACAGAACCCAGAGCGAAACACAAAAGGTGGGGGTGTATCCATATTCATCAAGGACACTCACACCTCCAGGTTAGTGGCGCACCACGATGCATCAGAGATCATCCAAGTGCAACTAACAACGGGCAAAACTGCAATCTAAATTGTAGCTTGCTACAGATCACCCACCAGGACCCCCATTCTGCATTTCTGGACACATTGGGAAATATGAAGGTCCTACCAAACACCCTAATACTGAGTGATTTCAACTACCCAAACATTAACTGGGAGAAAGTACAGTTGTGGATCTACCATAAATGTAGATGTTCGAGTGTATTCACTGTTGTAGTCATTACACTTTGGTTATCCTGCTGGCAGGCTACCCGCAGTCGGCCTGAATTCCAAAGTCTTGGTCCGTCGTCGGTTGCTGTTGTCTCTTCCCTGACGTCAGTGCGCCAGGGGTATAAAAGATGCAGCCGACGCCATTTTCTTCAGTTTTTCTTGCCCCAGATGTCAGATGCTCCCAAAAGGGCAGGCTAAAAATTATGCCAATAAAAAAGCATGCACTAGCATAAACATTACCTTCATCTACAAGCAAATACACCACATAGGTTGTATAGAATAGAGAAGTACAGATTAGTCCCAGCAATGAAAGGGGGATGGAGGGAGGGTAACCTGGACTGCAACAGTGAATGCACTCGAACATCTACATTTATGGTAGGTACACAACTGTACTATGTTCATCGTATTTCACTGTTGCAGTCATTACACTTGGGTTGAATCCCAAAGCTGAGGTTGGGTGGCTGGGCCTAAATAGAATTAGGAGTGGCTATGAGGCCCTGCAGAACTGCAGTGGCAAAGCCTGCTCTGGATTTAGAGTAAAGAGGTAAGTGATAGTGCTTTGTGAAAGTGTGCAGTGATGTCCAAGTTGCAGCCTCCAAAATGTCACTGGTTGGTACTCCTCTGAGGAAGGCTGCTGAAGTGGCTGCTGCTCTGGTTGAATGTGGCCTAATGCCCTTAGGCACTGATTTGCCATGTTGTGAATAGCAGAAACGAATGCAGTGGCCTATCCATTTTGAAATAGTCTGCTTTGAGATAGCTTTTCCTTGTGATCCTGCAGCATATGCCACTAAGAGTTGCTCAGTCTTTCTGAAAGCTTTAGTTCTGTCCAAGTAAAGGCATAGCTGTCTGTGTATGTCCAAAGAATGCAGAAGTCTCTCCCTCTTATTCTGAGGGTTTGGATAAAAGGTAGGCAAATGAATGGTTTGGTTAAGAGCCAAGCTGGACACTACCTTAGGTATAAATGTTGGTTTGTCCTTAGAGAAACCCTATCTGTATGGAAAATTATAAAATGTTTCACAGCCATTAGTGCCTGCAACTCTGAGACTCTTCTTGCCCAAGTTATTGCTAGGAGCAGAGCTGTTTTCCATGGTAAGAATTTTATCTCAGCTGTATTGGCTGGCTCAAAAGGAGGCAGTGTGAGTTTTTCCAAAACAAAATTGAGGTCCCATGCAGGTATTGGCGCTCTCTTTGGAGGTCTTATGTTTTTGGCTCCTCTGAGGTACTGCCTTAGTAGTGGATGTGAAAAAATAGGTGGGTCTGTATTGTAATGAGCTGAAATGGCAGAGGTATGGATCTTAATTGATGAAAAGGATAGGCCTTTGTCCAGCATCTCAGTTAGGTATTGTAAAATCGGAGGAATATTTGGTACAAGTGTGTTAACTCCCTGTGCCTGGTTCCAAGCACAGAATCTCTTCCATTTTGCTGCATAAGATTTTCTGGTGCTCGGCCTCCAAAATAACATCCATAACTGCTTTAGAGAGAGGTGTGTTCTGAATGGTTACATTATCCGCCATGCTGCCAGATTTAGGGTTCTGAGTTGGCTGTGCAGGATCTGATTGTTTTGTTGGGTCAGCAAATGAGGAACTTGAGGCAATGTCCAGGCTGGGCCTTGAGACAAGCTCTTTAGGATTGGGTACCGGTGCTGGCGGGGCCAGTCTGGGGCAATCAGTATCATTTTTGGCTTCTCTTGTCTGACCTTTAGAAGTACCTTGGGGAGGAGAGGCAGTGGAGGAAAGGCATATACTGTAAGGGTTTTCCAGCTGAATGATAGAGCATCCACTTTCCATGCTTGCTTGTGATAAGTCCCTGTGCAGAATCTCTGTAGTTGGCAGTTGTGAGGGGAGGCAAATAGATCTATGTCTGGGCATCCCCATTTCTTTATCATCAAGCTGAAGATTTGTGGATCTAGCTTCCACTCGTGAGGATCCATGAGGTTTCTGCTTAGTTCATCTGCCAGAGTATTGTGCTTGCAGGTGTACTTGATAAGTCAATGCTGTGTTCTACAAAGTCATGGCTTGTCTGCAGAGGGGGTAGGAATGTGTGCCTTCCTGCTTGTTTATGTACCACATGACTGTAGTATTGTCTGTCTTTATCAGCAGTTGTCCTGGATAAAGTAGATCCTTGAAGGCTGTCAGGGCATTCTGAACAGTCAGCATCTCTTTTTGATTGATATGAAGATACCTTTGGCTTGTGGGCCATGTGGCATGAATACATCTTCCTGCCATGTGGGCCCCCCAGACATAATCTGATGCATCTGTTGTTAGTGTTTGCCTGGCTGAGTGTAAAGTGAATGGCTGTCCCTTGTTGAGGTGACAGGCCTGTGCCCACCATCGAAACTCCTGTTGCAGGCAGGGAATGAGTGAAATTAATTTTTCCAGGCTGTGGCAATGTTGAATCCAAACACTTTTTAGATACCATTGTAGTTTCCTCATATGCAGTCTTGCATATGAAATTAACAGAATGCAGGATGCCATGAAGCCCAAAGCCTGCAGAATTTTTCTTGCAGATAACTGGGTTTTTGTTGCCAACAAGTCAGCTGCCTTTGTTTGTCTGCCGTGAGATAAGCCATCTGGGCAGTTGTATTTAAGCTTGCACCCAGGAATGTTATCTCTTGTGAGGGGTACTAGCTTTGATTTCTTTTCGTTTACTGTGTACCCAAGGCAAATTAGCAATCTTTTTACAAACGGCAGATGATTTAGTAAAATGTCCTTGTTCTCTGCTTGAATAAGGCAGTCGTCCAGGTAGGGATATATTTGAATTCCTCTGTCTGCAAAAAGCAAATACTGGTGCCAGGCATTTTGTAAAGACCCTGGGCGCAGTAGATAAGCCAAAGGGCAGTGCAGATAATTGGTAGTGCATTGAGCCAGCTATGAATCTGAATGATCTTCTGCAAGATTGTCTGATTGGGACACGCAGGCATGGGCAGAAGTTGCTGCAGAGTCAACGTTTTGAATTTTGGAACATCCAGAAAAGTGTTTAGAATAGACAGGTCCAGTACTGGTCTCCAGGCTTTGTCCTTTCTGGGCACCAAGAAAAGTCGTGAGTAAAATCCTTGTCCCTGCTCCTGTAGTGGTACTCGCTGAATGGTCCCCATGTCCATGAGGGATGAAACTTGTTTTTGTGCCTCTGCCCATTGATTTAGTGGCAGGTCTGGCATGCCTCTTGCCTTTGGCAGGGTGTGAAAGTGGAACCTGTAGCCCTGAGACACTATATTCAAAACCCATTTGTCCTGGGTGATCATGTGCCAATTTTGTGAAAAAAGTGCTAGTTTTCCCCCTAAGGGAGCTTCCAAAAGGTAAGTGCTTGGTACTGGTAGAGGAAAGTCATTGGGACTGTTTCCTATAAGGTTGAGATTTGTCTTCTCCGCTTTTGGAGGTAGAAGCACCCCATTGTTTAGGCCTGTATGAGCCTTGGGGCTGGGATCTGCCCCTAGGGCGTCTGTATCTGCTTCTTTGTGGCCTGTCTGACACTGGAAAGGACCAGTTTTTTGATGGCCAGTTCCTACTAAATCTGGGTGGCTGTACCTGTAAGAAATCCTTAACTGTCTGCATAGATTTCGCTTTATCCTCCATTTTCTTCAACACCTCTTCTGCCTTAACACCAAACAAAGTATCATGCTGTAATGGAGCATCTAATAATTTTGCTTTAACATGATCAGGCAGATTCTGTTCCTTTAACCAAGCATGCCTCCTAATCACAGAACCTGTTACAGCGGCCCTGCAAGAGGCCTCCAAAGAATCAAAACCACATTGCAAAGTATGTTTTCCCACTTGTTCAGCTGCATGCAATAAATCCTGCATTTCCTTGTTTTCTGTACATTCAGAGTTAGACAACATTTTCTGTTTTAATAGCGACATTAAGTACTGCTGATATTAAGCATATGAAATTGACAATTTAAGGCCCTCACAGCCAAAGTAGCAGAAGTGTAGACTTTTTTTTTCCCCATCTGTCCAGTGCTCTTGAATCTCTATCAGAAGGGACAGGGTTTTTAGCAGTAGAAGCTTTGACACCCTTAGGACCCTAAGGTATGGTTTCTGGGTCAGCAGCAGGGTTTTTAATATAGAAATTTATGGGAATCTGGGACCCTGTAGCATCTGTCAGGCTTTACTGGTGAAGGGGTTATAGAGTCTGGAGACAGGCCGGACTCCAAAAAAACATCATCTACAATGCCCAGAACAGGGGGAATAACAAGGGGCCTGTGCTGAGGAAGTAAAAGAAAATCTCTGAGCCTTTTCTTAGATTCTGAGTAATCATGGCTCTCCCAATGAAAGTGCTCCCTTCATGGTATGCAGGGTCTCCCCCAAAGGAGAAATCCTCAGGAGGAGAGGCTAAAGGAATAGATTCTTTAGCATCAGAATCCTCACAGGGAGGAAGAGAGTATTCCTGATCAGAGGAGGAATCAGAGGAAATGGAAACCTGATCTGAAGATTCATATTCTGTCTCTTGCCTAGGCCTCTTATCAGGAGGGGATGGGAACCCCTGATAAAAGTAATAAGGTCTTCGGCCATTTTGAGCATTTGTTTTTTAGGCATGGAAGCCTGTCCTGGAGAATGTTGTACTTGTTTGTCTTTAGAGCTGCTTTAGTCTTTGGCTTAGAAGCTGAAGATGGCTTTACATATAACGGAGTTGGTCTGAAAACACCCTCAGAAGCCGATGCCTGCACAGTGGCTCTGGACCCATCTGAGGGTATATATTCCGAGGATCCAACACCTTGAGTTTCCAGAGGCCCAGTCGGCTCCACGTGGGTGTCGGAAGCGGCCTGTGGCTCTGAGGTAGCAGGCTTGGACTGCAGCAATGTGGATCTTCGAACATCTACATTTATGGTAGGTACAAAACTGTACTATGTTCTTCATCTCACATTGCTGCAGTCCTTACATATGGGTAGAATCCCAAAGCAGAGGTAAGGGAGGATGGCAAAACTATAAAGCATTAGGGGCTGCCAAAATGCCCTGTAAAATTGCAGTGGCAAATCCAGCCCTAGATTTAGAGTAAAGTGGAAGGTGGTAATGCTTAGAGAAAGTATGCACTGAACTCCAAGTAGCTGCTTCCAAAATATCTTTAGTAGCCACCCCTTAAAAAGCTGTAGAAGTGGCAGTAGCCCTAGTGGAATGAGGCCTAATCCCAGCTGGAATCTCCTTACCATGATGGGAATAACAGAAAGCAATACAAAACCAATCCACTTAGAAATAGTTTGTTTTGAAACAGGTTTGCCCTGAGAACCCAAAGCAAAAGAAACAAACAACTGCTGAGACTGTCTGAACCCTTTAGTTCTGCTCAAATAATATCGCAACTGTCTGTGTATATCCAAAGTGTGCAAAATCCTCTCCCTTTATTTTGGGGGTTTGCATAAAAAGTAGGCAAATGAATAGTTTGATTTAAAGCCACACTAGAAACCACTTTAGGCATAAAAGAAGGGTTAGTACGCAAAGACACCCTATCCTTGTGGAAAATTAAGAAAGGCTCAACCGCCATAAGGGCCTGTAATTCAGAAACCCTTCTCGCAGAGGTAATGGCCAACAAAAAAGCAGTCTTCCATGATAAATATTTCAACTCTGCAGTTGCTGCAGGCTCAAAAGGTTGTACAGTGAGTTTCTCCAACACAAAATTGAGATCCCAAGCAGGAGTAGGAGCTCTACGTGGGGGTCTTATATTCTTTGCCCCTCTAAGGAATTGCTTAAACAAAGGATGAGAAAATAATGGTGGGTCACAGTCATAGTGAGCAGAAATCGCTGCAGCATGAACCTTTATAGAGGAGAAGGACAAACCTTTGTCCAATAACTCAGTAAGGTATTGAAGAGCAACACTTAAATTAGGTTTAGAAACATCAAAGTCTTTTGCTGTACTCCAAAATAAAAATCTCCTCCATTTATCAGCGTAAACTTTCCTTGTACTAGGCCTTCTGGCCTCCAAAATAACATTCAAAACTTGTTGTGGAAGCTGAGAGCCTCCAGGGTTTAAAACAGAATATGCCAGGCCGTTAGATGTAGAGAGTGAAGTTTGACATTGAGTAAGTGACTGTTCTCCTGAGACAGCAGGTGAGGAATCGAAGGCAAAGGCCATGGAGGCTCCCGTACCAGACTTCTCAGTAATGGGTACCAGTGCTATCGAGGCCAATCCGGAGCTATTAAAATCATGTTTGGCTTGTCCTGTCTGACCTTCAGGAGTACCTTGGGAGGAGAGGCAGAGGTGGAAAGGCATACACGTGAAGATTGCTCCAATTGAATGAGAGAGCATCCACTTTCCAAGCTGTGGGATGAAACCTTTTTGTGTAAAACTTTGGCAGCTGGTAATTTAGTGGAGAAGCGAACAGATCTATGTCTGGAGTTCCCCATAACACTGTCAATTTCTGAAATACATGAGGATCCAATTTCCACTCGTGGGGATCCATAATTTGTCTGCTCAACACATCTGCTAAGGAGTTCTGTGCTCCTGGCAGAAACCTTGCCTGAAGATTTAGCTGTAAACTGAGAGCAGTCTCCCACAAAATCATTGCTTGTCTGCATAGAGGATATGAATCGTCCCCTTGCTTGTTGATGTACCACATGACAGTTGTGTTGTCTGTTTGAATCAACACCTGCCCTGGAAGAAGTAAATCCTTGAAAGCTATCAATGCAAATTGGACTGCTAACATCTCCTTCAAGTTGATATGTAAATGTTGAAGTCTGGCAGGCCACGTGTCTTGTACCCATTTTCCATTTAGATGAGCTCCCAAGCTTTGTCTGAGGCATCTGTCGTTAAAATCTGACTCGCCTCTGGTCGGGTCACAGAGAGTCCCTTGTTTAGGTGACATTCCTGAGCCCACCACAAAAATTCCTTTTGAATGCAAGGTATTATCTGAATGACAGTGTCCAAATCTTGGCAGTGCTGCGTCCATACATTTTGAGATACCATTGTAGCTTCCTCATATGCAGTTTGGCATTGGGAAGTACCAGAATACAAGATGCCATGAACCCCAAGGCTTGAAGGACTGTCCTTGCAGTCAGCCTGGACTGACGAGACAATTGGTGGAAGTAAAGAAAGATTCTTTTGTTTGTCCGGGGTCAAAAGGCCATCTGGGATGCTGTATTCAGTCTCACACCCAGAAAGCACATGTCCTGAGAGGGTACTAGACTGGACTTTATTTCGTTCACAGAATACCCCAGGCATCTTAACACTGCCATCACATAATGTAAATGATGAAGAAGTTCGTCCTTTCCTTGGGCCAGAATCAGGCAATCGTCAAGGATAGATTTGTATTCCTCTTAGCCTGAAGAAAGCTACCACTGGAGCCAGAACCTTCGTGAACACTCTGGGCACAGTAGATAAGCCAAAGGGCAATGCAGAGAACTGATAATGACAAGTCCCAGCCCGAAAACGCAGATACTTCCTGCAACTGAGCCTGATAGGAACATGAAGGTAAGCCTCCTTGAGATCCAGAGTCACCATCCAGTGATCTTTGCCCAGCAGAGGTAAAAGCTGTTGTAACGTCAACATTTTGAACTTGGGAATGTCCAGATATGTGTTGAGGATAGATAAATCCAAAATTGGTCTCCACGTGTTCCCTTTCTTTGGTACTAGAAACAGGCGAGAATAAAATCCTAGGCCCACTTCTGGCAGAGGGACCGGTTGTATGGCCCCTATTTGAAGTAGTAGAGAAATTTGTTTGTGAGCCTCTAGTCTTTGCTGAGGAGGAACGTCTGGCATGCCTCTGAAGGGAGGCAAGGTATGGAAATAAAACTTGTAACCTTGGTGTATGATATCCAATACCCATTTGTCGTGGGTAATCAAAATCCAATTTTCCTTGAAAAGTGCCAACCTTCCTCCCAAAGGTGCTGCCAGGCAAGAAGGATCTGGCAGCTGAAAAAGAAGGTCATTGGGCCTGTTTACGAAAGGACTGGCCCCTGCCCTCACCAAGATTGTGCAGGTGAACTCCTGTTCTAGGTCTGAAAGAACTCTGAGCTCTGCCCCTACCACGTCTAGATCTACCCCTAGACTGAGAATCATAAGAAGGATACGTCCACCCCTTAGCAGGCCAATTCCTACTAAACTTCGGAGGCTGAACTTGCAAAAAATCCTTAACAGCCTGCATAGACTTAGCCTTGTCTTCCATTTTCTTCAAAACTGACTCCACAGGTGAACCAAACACATCAGACTGCAAAGGAGCATCCAAAATCCTTGTCTTAACATGGTCAGATAAATTCTGATCCTTCAGCCAGGCGTGCCTGCGAAGAACTGAACCAGTGGCAGCCACCCTAGACGAGGCCTGCACAGCATCAAAACCACATTGTAATGAATGCTTACCCACCTGTTCAGAGATATGCACCAAATCTTGTAATTCTTTACACTCAATGCCTTCCGCCAGAGCATCCACCTTAGACTTCAATTGAGAAAGAAGAAAGTTTTGATATTTCAACATATGAAACTGGCAATTCAAAGCCCTCATAGCTAAGGTAGAAGATGTATAGACCTTCTTTCCCCATCTATCCAAAGCTCTGGCCTCTTTATCTAGAGGAACCGGATTTTTACAACAGAGGCCTTGACCCCCTTAGGTCCCTGACTAATAGTTTCTGGGTCCGCCCTAGGACTCTTATAAAGATATTTATGACCCTCAGGCACCCTGTAATACCTATCCGGTTTAACAGGCGCAGGAGGCAGAGAATCAGGATTAAGGGAAGCCTCTGAAAACACATCTTCCACAACATCCAGAACAGGGGGTATAGCCAAAGGCCTATGTTGGGGTAAAAGCAAAAATTCCCTAAGCCTTTTCCGAGAATCAGAGAAGTCCTGACCTTCCCACTTAAAATGTTCCCTCATAGAATGAAGTGTCTCTGAAAAAGAAAAATCCTCTGGAGGAGAAGCAGAAGGAGTGGAATCATCTGCATCAGAATCAGAATAAGGAGAGTACTCCTGCAAGTCTTCAGCCGAAGACTCTGAAACATCCGAAGCCTGCTCAAAACTTCCCAACTCTGGCTCCACCCTAGGCCTCATCAGGAGGGGGCAAAGAACCTCTAATCAGAGTAATCAAATCTTCTGCCATTTTAAGCATGTGCTTCTTAGGCACAGACCCTGCTGAACTAGGAGTGACACCAACAGAAGCTAAACCTGGCCTGCCTCTGGGAGAAGCCTTGGAAACAGAAGGAGAGGGCCTAACCACCCTAGGAAGGGAGGGGAGTACAGTAACCTGAGAAGCCCCTTCAGCCTGACCTGCCTCTAGAGAGGCCACATCCTGCAAAATCAAAGTCTCCCCCTGAGACTCCAGAGAAGTCTCCGCCGGAACCACGGTTCCACTGAAACCTCTACAGAACCGGCGTCTGGAGCGGACGACTCATCTTGCCTGGGTTTAACTGTTTTGTCTTTGCGCTTCTTGAGAAGCGGCCGGAGAGTCCGGCGGCATATTATAATTGCATCGCTTCGAAGACCAGCCTAGCACAATCTAACCTTCGCTTAATAGTGCGCTTATTGAACCTGGCACAAAAGCGACACCCAACAACGTCGTGCTCAGGCCCCAAACAAGGAATGCACAAAGAATGATAATCCCTATGCGGTATCCGTTTCCCACAAGAAATACAGTTATTCACTTTTTCTGACATCCGGTAATACACTGAGGCAAGAAAAAACCAAAATATTCCCCAACGGGGTACTTAGCCAACTTGGATTCGGTCTGAAACTCCGAATTCGAAAAATTTCAGAATGCCGAACGGCACTTGCAACGCTGCTTCTGCATCGGACCATGCGGCAAAAAAGACTGAGGATATGACGTCGGTCATGCGCTTTTGTACCCTGACGTTCTGATGTCAGTTTTAAGCGCCTTGACCGACGTCAGCCTAATACTTTGGTATTCGGGCCGACCGAGGACAGCGGACTACCCATATGTAAGGACTGCAGCAATGTGAGATGAAGAACATCCACCGTGAAAAACTTTTCAAAAGCAAACTTCACGTTGCGCAAGACCGAGGTGGAAAGGTTCACAGCCCCCACGCCAATGGACAATGCTGTCCAAGCTGCTGAAACCTATACAAAGGCACGCTATGACCATCTGCAGGAAAGCATGGATTTTGCTATCCCAAGTAAAACCAAGACTCACTCCTCCAAGAAAAGGAAACCAGTCTGGTGGACCCCTGCCATAAACAGGCTCTACAATAGGAGGAGGAAACTAGTACAGATAAGAGCAAAATCCCTAGAAGGAAAGACATCCGTGATCAGTATCAGCAAGAAACTATGATCCCCTCATTAAATCATCCAAGGCTAGCATCGAATTGCCAAGGACTCCAAAGATAACCACAAAGCGTTCTTTAGCTATGTCAAGAACCTAAGTGGAAACTCTCAGATCTGCTCTGAGTTGGTGCAGAATGGCACAAAATACAGTGAACCGACTGATATTGCCAACATTTTGGCATACAGGGTCAGTGCAAACTTCACACCCCTCTCACCCCCTAAAGGGCCCATAACCATATCAGAAGAATGTAAGGCCCTGGCAATCACCGACACACAGGTTAAAACAGCCCTATACAAAGCCAAAAACACAGCCTCAATGGGACCGGACGTCTTACAAGAGCTCCAAAATGAACTAACCCCTCACCTGAACACACTGTTCAAACTTAGCCTCTCTACAGGCTACGTACCCAAAGTGGCGCACAGCAACAGTTATCCCACTCCACAAAGGTGGCGCCACAATGGACCCCGGGAACTAACGCCCTATAAGCCTGACCAGCCTGGTCTGTAAGGCTATGGAGCACATCATCATAGAACTCATTAACAGAGGCAGTGGGAACCTCCAAACTTTGGACCCCACCCAGTTTGGCTTTAAGGGCAGATCATGCCTCCTAAACCTGGTGGACTTCTTAGAGACAGTTACAAGGCATTAGATGCAGGTAAGGAGGTCCACACAGCCTACCTAGACCTCGCAAAGGCTTTTGACACCATTCCCCACTCTGGTATTATAGACAAACTCACCAACCTCAACATTAACCCCTATGTCACGACATGATAGTTGCAGACTTTAGGTCCGACTCTAAACTGGTTACAAGTGGTCTCCCCCATGGCTCAGTCCTAGGACCCCTCCTGTTCGGTATATACTTCTCAGACGTACAGGCAAGCACAGGAGGACCTTTGGCTGACCAAATTCGCAGACGACTGCAAACTTGGAGCCATAACCGATTCATAGAGTAGTACTAGGCTAACTGCCCTTGCGAGCCATTTTAAGCCTAGCCAGTTATCCCCTGTGAGATTCAAACCCTGTACCTTATGTTTGTAAGGCAAGCACCTTAACCATTAGGCCACCCTCCCAACTCCATGGCTGATACAGACATCCTCCAGAAGGGTCTCACTGAGATGGATACCTGGTGTCAAAATCATGGCCTGAAGCTGAATGCCAAAAAATGCATAGTCATCCCCTTTGGAAAAAACAAAGTACCCGCGAACTACCACATAGGTGGTAGTCTCCTAAATACAGAACAAGTAATAAGGGATCTGGGGACCCAAGTAATAGCAATCTCTCCTTTGATAATCATATTGCTAAAGTGGTTAGAAAATCCTTCTACGTGGCCCACCTAATCTCAAAAGGGTTCGCATCCAGAACAAAGGAGATTCTTGTGCCTCTCTACTCATCACTTATTAGATCTATTATAGAATACAACACCCCATTTGAGATGTACCTTACAAGACACCTGCAACAGCTGGAAAGACCACAAAAGTACCTCACCAAGAGGATCGCTTGCCTCAAACAGATGACCTATGCAGCCCGACTAAAGAAACTCCATCTGTATTCGGTTGCATACCACCTACTCAGAGGTGATCTCTGCTTGATATACAAGGCCATGTCCAACCCAGAATTGATCGATATGCTCCACCTAATAAAAACCAAATCCCTGACAGCCACATGCTCTAGGGATATAAACCTTACCACAACGATAAATAGGACGTGCTGGAGGTATAGTTTCCTGACCCACAGTCTCCCCATGCTTTGGAACAAGATTCCAATATACATCAGGCAAAGCTCCTCACTAGCACTCTTCAAGAGAAACCTTGACGGGTGGATGGGAAATAGAAATTTACCCCGAGGATCACTGCAGTGGCTCTGCTGGACAGAGGCGCATGGAACTAATGGCTCTGTTGGTCTAAGGGGTGGCGAAAGCCAACACACTCTGGAAAGGCTTATAAATGCCCTTGGGCAGATAGCCTAGTACTTACCTATGTACTTACAGTATAATGACAAAGTACTGGGTCACATCAGAGGCTTGGGAGGTCATTAAGAAATTGAGAACTGTTGTAAAGCTTGGCATCGAATACCATAAGTTCAGGTTATGCTGTAAGGGAATAACTATGTAAAAAAAAACATGTCAGCAGCCAGAATGCATTATAAACTGAATGTTTTACTGTGCACATTAAGAAGTGGACAGATTGGCCCAAACTCTGGATGTGCGTGCTTTGTGTTTTTTTTTTTATTATTATTATTATTATTATTATTATTCCTGAGGAAATGCTATTCAGAAGTGAAGAGACATATAAGGGAACACTTTTAGTGGCACACCAGGCAGTGATTTTTTGATGTCCATTGTCATGCAAAGCTGACGAAATAGCTGAATCTACCCAAGCTGGAAATTTGAGACTGTAGCCCACTGAAGGAGGGGAGATGGGAGAAGTAACTTGGCCAGGAACTGAAACTTGCAAAACCGCTCCTTGTGAAAAGTCTTTTTTTATCTCAGTAATTTGTTGACACTTTTGCAAGTTTCTTTCAGAGAATGTGTAGTACATCAATAGGAACAACATTTTTAAACTCAGCACATAGGTTCATAGGTAAGTACTAGGCTATCTTGCCCATGGGCATTTATAAGCCTAGCCACAGACTGATGGCTTTCGCCTCCCCATTAGATTAGTAACCTGGGCCTCTGTCAACAGGGCTCCTAAAGTGATCCCAGGGTAGAACTTACAATTACCCATCCACTCATCAAGATTTCTCTTGAAGAGGGTCAAAGAGAAGCTCTGTCGAATATGGATTGGGATTCTATTCCAGAGTGAGGGGAGTAGCTGGGACAGGAATCTATCCCTCCGGCATGTCCTGTTTATTGTTGTACATAGGTTCAAGTCGCTAGAACGAGTGGTTCTGAGGGATCCCTTTTTTTGAGGTGAAGAATGTCCATTAGTTCAGGGTCTGACATGGCCCTATAGGTCAGGCATAGGTCACCTCTGAGCAGACGGTAAGCGACTGAGAAGAGCTGGAGCTTTTTTAGTTGTGCTTCATAGGGTAATTGTTTAAGGCCCTTAATCCTCTTAGTGAGGTACTTCTGTGGTCTTTCTAGTTGTTGCAGGTGTCTAGTGAGTTACATCCCAAATGGGGCATTGTACTCTATTATGGGCCTAATGAGTGAGGAGTAAAGGGGCACAATCACCTCCTTGGATCTGGATGAGAAACCCTTTGTGATCAGGTGTGCCACATAGAAGGATTTCCTGACCGTTTTGGCTATGTGGTTATCAAAGGAGAGCATGCTATCTACTTGGTTACCCAGGTCCCTAATTACTTCTTCTGTACTTAGTGAATTCCCATCTATGTGGTAGTTTGTAGGTACTTTGTTTTTCCCAAATGGGATTACTATGCATATTTTGGCATTTAGCTTGAGGCCGTGACTTTGACACCAGGTGTTTGTCTCTGTGAGACCCTTTTGCAGGATGTCTGTGTCAGCTGGAGAGTCAATTATTGCACCCAATTTACAGTCATCTACGAACTTGGTTAGCCACAGTCCCTCTCTGCCTTTGCCTGTACTTCGGAGAAATATATACCGAACAGGAGGGGTCCCAAGACTGAGCCCTGTGGGACTCAGCTTGTGACTGGTTTAGAGTCAGACATGGCTCCTGCCACTCTTACCGTGTGGGTTCTGTCTGAGAGCCAATTGGCAACCCATCTTGTGACATGGGGGTTGATATTTAAGCTGGCGAGTTTGTCTATGATTTCTGAGTGTGGGATGGTGTTGAACGCCTTAGTGAGGTCCAGATATGCTGTGTGGACCATCTTCCCTTCATCTATGGCCTTGGTGACTGTTTCGAAGAAGTCGACCAAGTTCAGGAGGCAAGATCTGCCTTTAACAAAGCCGAACTGGGTGGGGTCCAGTGTCTGGAGGTTCCCAATACCCCTGTTAATGAGCTCCATGAT
This sequence comes from Protopterus annectens, assembly GCF_019279795.1. Classification (NCBI taxonomy): domain Eukaryota; kingdom Metazoa; phylum Chordata; order Ceratodontiformes; family Protopteridae; genus Protopterus; species Protopterus annectens. Next base: position 1,924,705,189 of record NC_056731.1, on the reverse strand, counting down.
AATGCGTTCCATGGCTTTGCAGACCAAGCTAGTCAAGCTTATAGGGTGATAGTTCCCAGGGTCAGTTGTGGCAGCACCTTTGTGGAGGGGCACGACTGTTGCTGTACGCCATTCTTTGGGTATACAGCCTGTAGAGAGGCCGAGTTTGAATAGTGATTTGAGATGGGGGGGGGGGGTTAGTTCATTTTGAAGCTCGTGTAAGACACAACCTGGGATAGCATCTGGTCCTTTGCAAGGGCTGTCTTTACTTGTGTGTCTGAGATATCTGGAGCGCCACATTCTTCTGGGATGGGTGCTAGCCCCTTTGGTGGAGGGGAGGGGTGGGGTGAAGTTTGCACTGAACTTGTCAGCCAGGATGTTGGCAATGTTGGTTGGTTCAGTGTATTTATGGCCATTATGCACTAGCTTGGAGCATATCTGAGAGTTTGCCCCTAGACTCTTGACATAGTTAAAGAAGGCCTTGTGGTTAACCTTAGAGTCATTGGCTATTTTTCTTTCGAAGTTGGCCTTGGATGATTTAATGAGGGAGTGCAGTTTTTTACTGATGTTAATCCGAGATGCCTTCTTATTTTGGGATTTTGTTCCATCTTGCAGGAGTTTCCTCCTCCTGTTGTAAAGTTTATTTATTGCCGGGGTCCACCAGACTGGCTTCCTCCTTTTTGAGGAGTTGGTCTTGGTTTTACTTGGGATGGCTCGGTCCATGCATTCTTAAAGGTGTTCATAGAATGCACTTGTAAAGGATTCTGCCGATGGGTCATCATTTTCCATTTGATTGGGAGCTTTGAAACTTCCCACCTCGGTCTTGAGGAGTGTGAAGATGGCTTTAGAGAAGTTTTTTTACCTTGATTTCCTTGACTGGGGGGGGGGATGTGGATGTCCAGTGTGATTAGTTTGTGATCTGATCTTACCAATGACGAGTTTACCTCAGGTGTGGAACATAGGTTCCCCATGCTGGTGATGACCAGGTCCAGTATATTGTCACCTCTTGTGGGAGTGGTGACCAGCTGTTCAAGGGCATTTGAGTTTATAAACTCAAGGAAGCATTGGGCGTTTGAGCAGTTTTCCCAGTCAATGTTGGATAGTTGAAGTCACCCAGTAGCATGGTGTTGGGTAGAATCTTCATACTTTCTAATGTTCTCAGGAATGCTGCGTGAGGATCCTGAGACAAGGTGGGAGATCTGTAGCAAGCCATAAATTGAACAGTCAATTTACCCGCTGTCATTTGCACTTGGATTGTCTCAGATTCCGCGTGCTGTGCTACTAACCTGGACATGTGGGTGTTGATGAATATGGACACACCCCCTCCTTTTGTGTTCCGGTCCTGGTTTTGGGACCTAAAGATATGGTAGGAGTTATAGCCTGGTAGTGCTGGGGTGCTCTCTGGAGCCTTGAACCAGGTTTCTGTAACTGCACATACGTTGATTTTTTCCATACTAAGGAAAGCCTTGAGTGCATGCATTTTGAGGTTTAGACTTCTGGCGTTGAGCAGCATTACCCTCGTTTTTGTTTATTATTGTTGTTTATGGAGGCGGGTTTGTCTTTTGAGCCTTGCCTAAAAAAGGCAGTATTGGGGCGGCAAGAGTCTTGGCCAGTATTCGAAAACCCAACATTGCAGTCAATGACACATGAGCTGCAGACTCTCAAGCTTAGCATTTTTTTTTTCAGGTGTTCCATTCTAAGTGAATAGAAGTCTGGTCTGACAACAGATTGGTAGGGCTATTTGTTCTCATAGTCTGTGCATTGAGACAGACTAAGCTTTCCAAAGGAATCACAATGTCTGCCCCCATGAGGGCAAACAAGAGTAAAAAAATAAAATAAAATTAGGAATGAGTAATTATTTTGCTGCAGGCAACTTCAGGAGGTCCAGTAAATCATGGCAAGATAAAAAATATAAGTTTTTTCATTTGTTTGCCGTAGTGGTCCTTTAAGTGGTGATCTGAGGGACCCCTCCCCTTCATCAAAGTTGGTGTTTTCAGTTAATGACTCCAGTGGGAAGTCCATTTGCCTCCTCTTGCATGTATGCTTCTGAAGAACCTCTGCAGTGGGATGCTCTGGAAAGGACTCAGAAGATAAATGGGAATGCTTGACATGGACTGTCTGGAGGCTTGACAGGACTGGCTGTCCAGACAGGATAGCAGAAGCAGAATCAGGATCCAAGGACTTCTGATGTGGGACAGATGGCGCTGAGTGTGTAAGAGAAGGCCATTCACTAGGGAAAGAGTGCTCTCTGGATGGCCTCGAAAGCCGAAGCTGAGAGAGACCCCAGAAGCAGCAGCATCCAATCCAAGCTGTTCTTGGTATCCCACCTGAGCAAGCTCCAAAGCTAAAGCTGGAATGCAGCTATCCAGCACCAAAGCCTTGAGCGGAAGGGATGGCTCCAAAAACTTTGGAGTCAATCCCCTACTCCTAGATCAGGCGACGATGCTTTGGCACTGATATCCTTCTGGATCTGACATTCACAGAGATATCACTAGGGTGGAAAATGACCAGATCTCTGGATCAGATGAAGACAGCTCTTGAATGAAA